>NC_054082.1:55038680-55338680 GCF_017562075.2 Anopheles merus
CGCGAAATCACGCCGGTTGTGTGAGTTGTGTTGGCGTCTTCGTTTGCGTTTTGAACGCTGGAAATTTAACCAAGCAAAGGGAAAAGTAAACTAACGGTTTTTAGTGCTACCTTCTTCCTCCATCAGTGTTGGTTGTTGTCGCACGCGAATGAAGCGCTTGGACTGAAGTTTAAAGTTTTGTTAAATTACCTTCCAAGACGATGACGGCTGTGTGTGAGTGTGAGTGTGAGTGTGTGTGTGTGTGTGTGTGTGTGTGTGTGTGTGTGTGTGTGTGTGTGTGTGTGTGTGTGTGTGTGTGTGTGTGTGTGTGTGTGTGTGTGTGTGTGTGTGTGTGTGTGTGTGTGTGTGTGTGTGTGTGTGTGTGTGTGTGTGTGTGTGTGTGTGTGTGTGTGTGTGTGTGTGTGTGTGTGTGTGTGTGTGTGTGTTTATCAGAGAAAGACGAAATGGCTTCCATCTTTACCTCCTGCACTATGATCTTAGATAAGTCTATAGCAGCCAAAGGTAGAAAGGTCACCAGAACGAGTTTGCGACGAAAGGCGAAGAAAATCAGGAAATCTTTCTATATTTTTACAAGCGAAGCCAAGAACAGAAATGATTTCTTCGTACCAGCTCAGAAAGAGAGAAAGAACTCGTGGATTAAAAAACGATCTGCTGGCCGTGTCCAACATTCGTAGTACTGGCTCCGTGTAGATAGACTGCTGAACTATTGGACCATAATTGCGCCATTAAGCCATTGAATGTCACGACTATTTTGCCGTGAGCTTGGTGTGTGTGTAACTCATTCTGTCCGTTTAGTTTGAGGTGAATCGAACAACAGCGAAGATGCTCAGGAAAGAGGTGCATGCACTACTTCAAGCCGATGGTGGAAAATCCCGTTAGTTGCTTGCTTAGCTGCAATACGAACGAAGCAACAAAACCACTTCACCTCGTTCTGGCGAGAATATCAGAAGTTTCCCCCTTGCTGGCTAGAGCCACACCTTGGTAGACGAACGATCTTGTGTCGCAAAGAAAAGGGAAAGAAAATCACCATCTTTTTACACGGCATGGAAAACTGGTCCACCTTTTCATACCTGGTGCTTCCTCAAGTGGAGAACGGGGAGGTTTATTTGTTGTGTTAGGGTGTGTTCTATTCGTGTTGATGGTTACCGATCGATAAAGAAGGGTTACTCTCGGTGTCGCAAAAAAAGCAATGCGAAACCAAACACTTTGCTTATTGATGTGTTAGCTTTTAGCTGCTCAAAAAACGGTACCCGTTAATTGAAGTAGAAGGGTCTTTCTTAAACTGTGTGACTTTATGCAAGGGGAGATAACATTTGGGAAAGCAAAAAAAAATGTACCCTTTTCGAACGGGCGGTTAACCGACGAAGTTACTGTTTGGTGATATCATGCTTAACCTCGTTCTTCCACTTGAGGTTATTTATTTAAGATAAGAGCCAGGAACAAGTCAACGAACACCGCGCAAGGTGCACCACGCTTCCCCGATCGTTTGTTATCAAAATATTCAATTCACTAGCGATGTTTGACAATGTCTCTTGAATTGAATGAAATTTTGTGATTTTCAACCAACGAAATCATACACTCAAGAAAATAGTTTGCTGCCACATTTGTTCTGTTGATTTCTTTTTGTAATTATTTATGGTTTTTTATGCATTACATTCTTGCCTTTTTTTCGGATGTTTTTTTCTATGAAGTAGCAAAAAGCCAAATGATTGGCAATTCTTCTCTCACTTTTGTCTTTTTATCCCGAGCCATATTCGGTTCTTGTACCGAAAATCGATGATGGTGGACAAATGGAAACGATTGCAACATAATCGGTTGCTTATCACTGGTTCGGTATCGTGTCATGAAACGCGAATGCTATCAACAAAGGTTTTTAAATCATGGTCGCTTTTTTGCTTTGAGCAAGGTGCGCTTAATCATCAGTTCCTGTTTCGCGGTGCAACCAGCGGGCTTGTAGACCCAGCAGACTCTCCCCTGATTTTCAACAACCAGCAAGCGTACCCTGTCCACCAACGGTCGGTCATATTAGATCCGTTATTGTCCGTTATCTTTGATTCACCTGTTACACTCTGTGTTTGCATAGCGATAAATCCCGCACCCTATTTTTTATCGGTGGATTTCATACGTATACCTCAACATACGTTTCCATCACAACATCAGCACACTTCTGTGAGGGTTGGTTTTCTGGTTATCGATACTTTGGTGTGCTCTAACGTAAAGTCTAGCACGCTCTTAGAGGGGTGCACAAGAAACAAGAAAAAGGTCGCCCGGAAAGGAAGATATGAGCCCTGATTCCCAATGGTGATAAAGAAAAACAAGAAATGTCTCTTGGTTTACAGATAAGATTTTCAGGTGTTGCTGTTGACGGTGTTTACCGTGAAGGAATCGAAAGTGTTGGTAAATTTCAGAGGCAAATTACCTATAAATGATATTTAACTGTATTCCTGCGAATGCAATAATTATCAGAACACCACATACATACTACATGGCTTGGTGGATTGTTGCGCCAAGCAGAATTGTTTATGAAATTAATTGTAATATTTATAAACGAATATATGTGTATTTTTTTTTCTTGTGAATCTGTTTAAACGGGTTAAGCAAGACTATCTATGTGGTCCACTGTCTTCTCTCTTATTTTGGTTTTACTGTTATACGTTATACTGTTATACTAGTGTTATAGTGTTGTCTAGTACTAAAATTTCTACTAAGTACTAGCTGAAGTTTCGTTGTGCTACTGTTGATGTTTATTGAGATTATGAATAGAAGGACATATCCTTAGTAGCTAGCACATAACCATATAGGTTTGCAGATTGTGAATTGCAGCCCAGGAAGCTTGACTCCGTTACTAACCCAGGGTAGAAAAACTCAAAGAGAAAAAGAGATTGCTCATAAATAATTCACTTTAGTATTCCTCAATAAACATATATTTTGCTATGTTTAATCAATCCATTGATGTGCCCTTAAATGTAATCAACAACAATTTGGTCTGAAATGTTAGTTTTTATCCATATAACATCGTTGAATTGAAATTATTTCTTTTTAGACGGCTCAACATGGCTTCCCGCACAAACCTTCCGCATTGGCGTACGATCCAAAAAGCAAGCTGATGGCCATCGGCACCAATAGTGGTGTCATTAAAGTGTTCGGCCGTCCGGGCGTTGAATTCTATGGCCAGCATACTTCACCCAGCAACAACCCGGCCGATTTAATTGTGCAGATGCTTGAATGGATCCCGGGTACGGGCCGGCTACTGTCGTTAACTGCCTCCAACCAGCTGGTTCTGTGGGAACCAGCTGGCACGTTGCTAGTTGCGATCAAAAACTTGGCATTTGATGGCAAGCTCAAGAAGATTTCCTCGCTCTGTTGCTCTTATATGAAGGATACGGTGTGGATCGGTACAGAAGGTGGGAACGTATATCAATTCGACGTGCGCAATTTCAGCGTGAAAGAATCCGTCATCTATCACGACGTGGTACTGGAACAACTACCCACGTCCTACCGATTGAACCCAGGTGCGATAGAGTCGGTAAAGCAGTTGCCCAACAATCATAACCTGCTGTTGATTGCGTACAATCGTGGCCTTGCTGTGCTGTGGGACCTTGAGACTGCCAGCGTAAAGCAGTCATTCATATCGCCTGGCCATGGGCAAAGTGTGGGACTGTTCATCGCTCAGGACGCGACGCAGTTTACATGGTATCATGCAGATGGATCGTTCGCTACCTGGGACTTGGACAGTCCGATACCACCGGAGAATCAGAAGTACGTCCCGTACGGTCCAGATCCTTGCAAGGCAATCGATCGATTGATTCGCGGACACCGTGGGCGTTGTGAGCTGGTCGTCTTTTCCGGCGGCATGCCCCGATCGGCATACGGCGAACATCAATGCGTGTCGGTACACTGCAAAGACGGCACCAAAGTGGCTTTCGATTTTACATCGAAAGTAATCGATTTCTTTGTAACGTTCAATGACGTCCGACCGGAACAGGCGGAAGTGTTGGTAGTGTTGCTGGAAGAGGAGTTGGTTGCGTACGATTTGACAGACGAAACACTGCCGCAAATTAACGCGCCGTATTTACACTCACTGCACGCTTCTGCCGTGACCTGTAATCATCTAGTATCGCAAGTTTCACCGGAAGTGTACGCCAAGATTAAATATGCTGGAGAGCAGCAGATGGCCGAGTATAGTTGCAAAATTTGGCCCATTACCGGTGGCATTGTACCCAACGAATCCGTGGATGACGAAGAGCAGCCGATGGAACGGGACGTGCTGATAACCGGACATGAAGATGGGTCGGTGAAATTTTGGGACTGCTCAGACGTTTGCCTGACTCCGCTGTTGCACGTCAAAACGGCTCCACTCTTCAACAACAGTGACGATTTCGAGAGCAATCTAAACGCATCAACTGAACAGCTAGACGATGGTGAACCGCCGTTCCGAAAGGCGGGCCAGTTCGACCCTTACTCGGATGATCCACGATTGGCGGTAAAGAAGGTGCAGCTGTGTCCGCAGACAGGTACACTAGTTATAGCTGGCACAGCTGGTAACGTGGTAATGGCCAACTTTGAAGCATCGCCTCAAGTGGCTGAAGAAACACAGTCAAATGGACCATTGAAAATGACCACCATGAATCTGGTGAGCGATCGTGACGGATTCGTCTGGAAGGGCCACGACCAGCTGAAGGTAAAACGCCAACTGCTGGAAGAAAATTCTCCCATCATCGAAGGGGTCAACTTTCTGGGCGTACTGCAAGTATTGCCGCCCGCCGCTATTACATGCATTGCTATGCAGAGTAAATGGTCTCTGGTTGCTGCCGGAACAGCTCACGGACTCGTTTTGTTTGATTATCAAAACCAAGCTCCTGTGCTGCACAAGTGTACTCTTAATCCAAACGGTAAGTGCAAAAACAAACCAAATACCCAAATTTTGCTTTCGAATGTATGTATATTTGATTTGTGTACATATTTTTTCGGCTATAATTATAGATCTTACTGGCGCCGGTGAAACACTGTCTCGTCGGAAATCTTTCAAAAAGACATTGCGTGAATCTTTTCGGCGGCTTCGTAAGGGTCGTTCAACGAGAAACAATCCAAACGCTGGAGCTGCCGGAGCTGGCGGTCAACATCAGCAATCTGCAGCTGAAACGCGTCCAGTGGAACGTCAGATCGAGGCCCGTCCCGTCGACGACGGAATGGGTTCGATGGTGCGATGTTTAACTTTCGCACAAACGTTTATTACCAACCAGAATGTGTACATTCCGACACTTTGGTCTGGCACAAATTCCAGCACCGTATCGGTGTTTGTGTTAAATCTTCCGCCCAAACAGCCGGCTGCAACAGCACCTGCGGGCGAGAATGGTGCGGATGAGTCGACACAAACTGCGACCGCCACACCGCGAGGACCTCCAGTAACGGGAAAGCTGGGAAAGGAGATTCAAATGAAGCACCGTGCACCGATCATTGGAATTGCAGTTGTTGACAGTGTAAGTATTAATGGAAAATGGCTTTGGTTTCGATGCTTTTGTTAAATGAACTGTGGATTGTTTCCTCGTTTTTTTTTTTGCAGAATGGAGTTCCATTAGAATTCCAGAACGTACCCGGACCAGCGCCGCATCGTGTGCTAATCGCATCCGAGGAGCAGTTCAAAATCTTTTCGCTACCGCAACTGAAACCTGTCAACAAGTACAAGCTGACCGCACACGAAGGAGCTCGTGTGCGTCGCATAGCTTTTGCTACGTTTATGTGCACTGTGCCGACTTCTTCGTTAGTGAATTCCAGCCCGCCAAAGGCTCTGGTCAAACCGGCATCACCTGCTGCACCTGCTCAACAGACTGCAGATCCTCCGTCAACTGCTGCAGACAACAATACATCAACCACAGCGGTGAACGAGAACAATACGTCGATTGTAGGTTCTGACGTGACAACGCATTACGAAATAAGTTTGCTTTGTCTCACCAATTTGGGCGACTGTCTCGTACTGACTGTTCCTGAGCTTCGTCGGCAGCTTAATTCGGCTGCAGTGCGTCGTGAAGATATCAAGTATGTCCAAAGCAAGTACAGTTCATTATCCCCTTTGCAAAACTCACACACGTTACATGTTACAGCGGAATATCATCGCTCTGCTTCACAAGCCACGGCGAGGCATTGTACATGATGTCATCCTCAGAGGTACAGCGGATCAGTCTGTCAGCTACGAAAATAGTTGCGCCGAATGGTATGATCGATGTTGAGGATTGGTCCGCCCCGATTGATGGTGCATCAACCGAAGAAGACAACGAGCAGCAAGACCACCAGGCGCAAGAAAACATGAAGGCCGAGGCTGCTTCGCAGCAAGAGCCTGATGATAACGCGTCCGGGTCCGTGGCTGCGGCTAAAAGTGAACAATCAGTTTCACGCGAAAAGGTCTCCGGAAGCGCGACATTGCTCACAAATGGCGCATCCAATCCGAGATTGAGCAACGGCGTCGCTAGTGGTGACGAAGCTTCGCCGAACAAGGCTAACGAAACGATTACCAGCTCGATCGGCGACATCACGATTGATTCCGTACGAGATCATCTGAATTCCACAACAACGACTCTTTGTTCCACCACGACCGAGGAAATAGTCGGTATGTTTATGCATACTGGTGTTTGGTTTTGTTTCGAAAGTTAAAGTAAATTCTGTTTTCCTCTAGGTCGACTGTCTGTCTTAAGCACCCACACGACTCAATCATCATCAACAGCCAAGAACAGTGAAATACTGAGCATGAATTCATCGAACATCGGCAGCCTGAAAGGAATCGGGTAAGAATTGTTCAGTTATTAATGTTGTTTCCACTAAAAGAAATAAAGAACTACTCAACTTATTCCGTTCGCCTAATCTGTTCAACAGCGAAACAACGGAGAAAACGTCAAATTCGGCAATCATCAAATCGATTATCACTACCGTAAAGCATGGCTCGAACGCGACCAATGGCGAGGCAAAGGAATCAAACAAAACATCAACAATCACAACTACCACAACAAGTACGTCCGTCAACGGCAACGATTCAGTACCACCGCCACTTCCGACGACAGCACCGCCTCTCATAACGGTGGTCAGAAAAGAGAGTCAATTCTAACAGCTCTCGAAACTTAAACGCGCAATTCTTTCCCTCCATCCTCTCACCCGGTTGTTTGTGAAAGTACTATGACGAATGGCTTACGTTATTTCACGAATAAGCAGAGACATGTTTTTGTTGTGTACTAATGTAATAGTATTTCGAAGGGGCTGTTATAAGAGCTGAGCGCTTTGAGTAGCTACACTCGACACACAAAGTATTAGATAACTACTTATCATGTGTAACTAAACCGATGACAAGTTTGCTTTAAACGGAAGACAGTAAGCAGCAGCAGATCGCGTGAGAATATGCACGAAATCACAGAAGAAGAAGATGTCACCAACTTTGCCTTTCCGCGCATTGTGGATCATACGACAGCAAAACAAAAGAAACAGCTTAAGCAGAAGGTAACCACGTGTCTAATAGCCCGATTGAACTTTGTAATAGATAGCCATAGAAATACTATCCTTTGCTTAAGGCCAATGTGTGTACGGATAGAAAACTCCGAAGCATTTTTTTAGAGTTTACATTCAAGATAAGTTTTAACATCGTCGAACGTGTTTTTCGCGTATACACACGGTATGTATAACCGTTCAGAACATAGATGAGCCAAACGATCATTTTAGATCCAATGTCTTAAAAATTATTGAAGTTGATTAGAATTTCCAAATGCATATGCACAAGAATACTTCAACTAATTTGCCCTTGCTGGAGAAAAGGAACAGGCAACTTTATGATTTTTAATGTCCCTTTTTGGAGTATATATGAGGAAAGAATGTGGAGCGAAGAACGCCTTAGTAAAAGTGGAAGTAAATGATAGATTTCTTAGCAACAATAATAATAATAATAATAGTGAAGATATCTTATATTTTTTCTTAGTGGTAACGTTCCATCATGCCAACCTGTTGATACCGACACATAACGGATTTTTTACAACCGTTGTATTTTCGACAACGTTTCTTCCCAACGGTATAAATTACTGCACACACGTGTTCCGTCTTCGGTTCAATACGATTGATGTTATTGTTGCATACGAAGTAAAACAAGCTATTCGGAATAGAGCACTATTAAATGCATATGTGGTATGGATAAAAACAATATTTTTTTACTATGTCTGTTAAATTGCTAGCGAAAGCAGAGAGAACGCAGCATTTTAAATCTTGCAGTTGGTTAAATATTCTATTTTAAACAAAAATATTATATGAATGATTGAATTATATAAATGTATCTTTTTTTAGTTTTAAGCCAACCAGTACATTTACGAAAAGAATAACATTTGTCTATTTAACCGCACAGAGAGATGCGAAGTATTTGATGGTTAATTTGAGTGAATGTTCGCTGTGTGACTTCCGAAAATTATCGGCGATATCTGTGCAAGGTAGGTTTTTTTTAAGAGACGTTGTTTTCTTTTTGGCTCTTTGCCTGCACGACCTGTATGCTAATGTCGCCTTGTCTTGAATTCATCCTGTAGCCGATTCCCTAATTGATTCTTTACTTACTTACTTATCCGGCGCTACAACCGCTTTGCGGACTTAGTCTGCCTCAGGAATGTCCGAAACCACTCACGGTCTCGCGCCTTCGTCTGCCGTTATCCCAGCCTTAATGGCGGACGCCTCCACTCCTCTTCCTTAATTGCAGAATAGGGTTACGTCAGATTTGGACAGTGTTCATGTCTCAGAGGCGTATGTGAGTACCGGAACTACCCAAGCGACAAAATCAACATACTTTCTCACTCTCTCAAGTTTACCGATCTATTGGGTAGAACGAGAAAGCATGTCGATTTTGTTAGTTGGGTATATAGGTACTATATAGTCCCAGCTTCGTCCGTCGCGACAGGTTCTTTGAGATGAACTGATTTTTCAGGCTGTAGAATGACCGGTTAGCAGTCAGCATCCTTGCGCGCAACTCAGCTTTCATGCTATTGTCGTTGCTGACCTTTGACCCAAGATAGGTGAATTGTGGGACGACTTCAAAAGTGCGTTCACCTATCTGTACGTCTCGCCTACGTAGGTTTGGATTAGTGATGGGGCATCGGAATCGCACCCGCGGCTCGGAATCGCTTCCGAGCATTGCTACTCTGGCTCCGATTATGACAAAAAAAAACCTTCGGTTCTGTCCGGAGCCATCCGGAGCCGTCGGAACCGTTCGGAGCCGTCGAAGTCGTCCCGAGCCGGTCGGAGCAGTCGGAGCCGTCGGAGTCGTTGTAACGGCTTGAAGTCTGAAGCATACATTTATATTGAACACTTACACGTTTGCTAGATTACAACAACCCCTCTCAATCGCTGACTCCAATCTTGCTTCTGAGATATTCAAAAAGGTTTGCATCCAAAGCTTTCGTTAATATATCTGCCAGCTGTTCAACAGTACTTATCGGTTCAATCTTAACATTACCAGCAGCAACATGATCTTTAATGAAATGATGTTTAATATCCAAGTGCTTTATCCTTTTGGATTCAGCATTATTTGCAGCAAAATTGTTGTGGTTTTGGCTTGCATCAGGTACTTTATTTAAAACACTGATATAACAGTACACATAATAAATATAAATTCACAAGCACAATACACACTAAAATATTCGGCCGCGCGCCAGCTATACCGTGCCCTGCCGGGAGCCCTGCTCGACCGGCTGCTCGCAACACTTGCTTGTCCGAGCGCACCACACACACTAAGCGGCCCGCGCGTGACACACTGTCGTCCCCTGGACATTGTCCAGTGGTAGCACAACTACCACGGCATGTCCAGGGGTCGGCACGGCTGCCCACAACATCTCCCCCTTTTAATTATCCGGAGGGGGTCGAATCGACACGCGCATATTCCATTGCGGGAATATCGGTGTGGTGACACCCTCCGGCCATAGATCCTTGTCCTGGGGCATTTTTGCGCAAATGCTGCTCCTAAGCTGCGACCCCGCTACCCGGCTACCGCAACGCTGCTACGATGTTGCAGGAAATCTCCCCGACGGCGACCGTAATGTCCCGCTAGCCTCATCTGGCAGGAGAGCATTACCCAGCAACTCGTTCCGCACGCTGCTACGCTGCTGCTGGCGATCTCTCCGGCGGCGACCGGTTTGTCCCGCAAGCCTCATCCGGCTGAAGAGCATATCCCAGCAGCCCGTTATGGCATCCTGTAGCGGTGGTACAATTGCTGCAGCAAGGACGGCACACATTTCGCCTTTCTCGTCGGGAGCAACTGGGGACGGAATGCGACCTCCCCCTCTCTCCGACGAATACAACGGCACCAGCGGGGCGGCATGGGACAACGCCCCCCTCTCCGTTGACACTCCAGCTGCAGCGGGGCGGCATGGAACCTCGCCCCCTCTCCGTCGACACAACGGCAGCAGCGGGGCGGCATGGGACCTCGCCCCCTCTCCGTTGACACTACTGCAGCGGGGCGGCATGGAACCTCGCCCTCCTCTCCGTCAAACACGACGGCTGCAGCGGGGCGGCATGGGACATCGCCCCCCTCTCCGTTGACACTACTGCAGCGGGGCGGCATGGAACCTCGCCCTCCTCTCCGTCAAACACGACGGCTGCAGCGGGGCGGCATGAAACCTCGCCACTCTCCGTTGACACTGTTGCTGCAGCGGGGCGGCATGGGACCTCGCCCCCTCTCACTGGTCTACGACGGCTGCAGCGGGGCGGCATGGAACCTCGCCCTCCTCTCCGTCGAACACAGCGGCAGCAGCTCAGTGACCTCTCGCGTCACCAATGATGGCCCGGCAGATAGGCAGAAAGACAATTCGCCTCTTACACTGCCGGCGCTCTTTGGGCTGCAGCCCGACGACACCTAGCGTCGCCGCAGATGGCCCGGCAATCAGGCTTCGACCTTTCCATTGCCGGCGCTCCCTGGGCCTGCAGCCCGGCGAATAAAACATCGCCGAGTGTGTGTGTGCGGCTTAGTGTTGGGAATTTCGTTAAAAAAAAGGAACGGAACGGAACTAGTTCATTTTTCAAAAAGAACGGAACGTGAACCTGGGGTGCAAAAGTACCGACCCACAGCTTAGAAGCCAAACTGTCATCCGGGGGGGGGGGGGGGGGATATAAAGCATGCATTTATTATCTAGTATTTTTTTTCAACTTATCAGATGCGACGACCATTTTCGGCGAAAGCCTTCCTGTACCACTAATAAGCTTGGCTATCAGTAACTTAAATGCCCATAGCAGGATAATCATCCCAGTGTATGGGGGCACGATCCATTCGAGGCTTTTACCCATGCCGATGTTATTGAGTGGTACGAGTTGACGATTGTATCACGAGATTGACTAATTATTTGAATTTCACTTACTATTTAAAACAAATAGTTTTTTTTCACATAAATCGTTTACAACATCACGGCACTCAAACGGTTGTCGAATGGAACAGAATGCTTCGAATCGAATGGCTAAATATTGGAATCATGCCGAGTGCCAAGATCAAGTGGATATCGTGGCATAAAACATAAATACATCTTTTCCAACCCGTTCTGCCATATGAGTACAGATTTAAATTTAATAAATATTATTTGTCTAGTTAAGATAAGCTAAATTATAACAAAAAGTATAATAGATGTTACAAATTGCACCATAATACCAAATGCAACACCATTTTTGGTTTCGCTTATCACGATTTTTATAAACGATACGCGACGAAGTGCTATGAATATTCCTGTAAGCATTGGAGAGTGCACAGGCAACACATACTGTGTGCGAGAAAGAGTGAACAGTTATCTTGCATGTAGCAAGCAACAGCCGGACAAAGCCGGTTTTTTCAAAGAACGGAACGCACGAACGATAGCACCTTGCTAACAATATTGAAACGGCAAAGACCGGAACGGAGTGAACGGAAAGAACGAATTGAACGGAACGGAATGAACGGAAAGAACGAAATGAACGGAACGGAATGAACGGAATGAACGGAATGAACGGAATGAACGGAACGGAACGGAATGAACGGAAAGAACGGAAAGAACGGAATGAACGGAACGGAACGATTTTGTATAAAGGATCGGAACGGAACGGCCTACATAAAGAACGGAACTTTTTTACTAGGTTCGGACCGGAACGGCCAACACTAGTGCGGCTGTCCTGTGTATGGGGCGCGGATGGAGAATCGATGCGAGGCTCGCATCGCGGGACGACAGCCGGGGCCACGGTCTTAACGGCGGCGGCGGCAGCGGTCCTCGTCCAACGGCGTCCCACTGTCGCGGGGACCCGTGCCATCGCGATGGCGCCGGCTCCAACCGACGCGCTCGATCGCGATGGCGACCGCGGGTTCTTCTAGGGATCCTCCTTACGCAAGAGGATCCCATCCTCGTCGCCACTGTTGTGCCTTTGGCTTGCATCAGGTACTTTATTAAAAACACTGATATAACAGTACACATAATAAATATAAATTCACAAGCACAATACACACTAAAATATTCGGCCGCGCGCCAGCCATACCGTGCCCTGCCGGGAGCCCTGCTCGACCGGCTGCTCGCAACACTTGCTTGTCCGAGCGCACCACACACACTAAGCGGCCCGCGCTTAGTGTGCGTACGACAGTGTGCGTGACACACTGTCGTCCCCTGGACATTGTCCAGTGGTAGCACAACTACCACGGCATGTCCAGGGGTCGGCACGGCTGCCCACAACATGTGTTTACATTAAAAGCCTTTAAAACGGTTCCAAAGGTGAAATGGGCCCAAAAAGGAACGATCACTGCCAGGCTTGCGGTGATCAGCGGAATGATCCGGATTTTGTTGTATGTGACAAGTGCAATTTATGGTGGCATTTTTCGTGCGCCGGATTGACGGAACCCGCGGAAGCTGTGGAACAGCGGAAATGGTTGTGCGTGGCTTGCCAGGCTAAGGAACGGTCCGGCTTGATTCAGAGGACGCCGGTCAAGCACACAGAACAAATGGAAGCGGCAAATGCTAACCTCAATCTGGAGGAGGTTACGCAAAACGTGGCTGAGAAACATAACCTCAAACTGGTTGAGGTTATCCAACAAGCGGCAGAAACACCCATGCCTTCTTCAAGTGGGACAAGCTACAACGCGGTGAGCAAACCTAACCTCACTCCTGCTAAGGTATCCGACAGTGTGGCTAATCGGCTAGCCATTATGAAGCGGCGGCAGGAGGCGGAGAGGAAACGGATGGAGCTCGAGTTGCAGCTGAAATTTGTGAAGGAGGAGGAGGACTTGTTGTCCGAGGAGTTGGGTGTGATTGCGATTTTGGGAGCATCGACTGTGACACCGTGCCGGCCGGATGGAGAATCGATGCGAGGCTCGCAGCGGGATGAGCGTGGTCCCGCCCCGCGACTGGAAAGTGTTCATCGAAACGTGCCAACCGAATTACCCGAGTTTTCAGGGGACCCGGCGGAATGGCCCGTGTTTATTGCGCACTACGATTACACAACGGAGAAATGTGGTTTTTCCAACTGGGAAAACATGATACGGCTGCAGAAGGCGCTCAAAGGACCTGCGCTAGAAGTTGTGCGAAGCCGTTTAGTGCTACCGGAGGTGGTGCCACAAGTGATTGCGACGCTGCGATCGCGCTATGGTCGGCCGGAACATCTCATTTCAGCGCTGATTGGGAAAATGCGTCGGATGCCTGCACCTTGCAGGGAGAAGCCCAATACTGTTGTGGCGTTCGGCGACGCAGTGCGGAGCATGATAGATCACATGCAGGCTGCTGGTATACGGGCACACTTGACCAACCCGTTGCTGCTGCAAGAGATCGTGGAAAGGTTGCCGATGAGCGAGCAGTACAGCTGGGCACGGCACATACGAGGCGTGACGGAACCGGATCTTATCGTGTTTGGCGAATTCATGACGGAATGGATGGACGATGCTGAAACGTTAACCAGGCTAGATTCACCCTCATTGAAAGTAGTAGACAGGAAGAAACCTAACACCAAGGGTTACGTGCATGCGCACGTGGAAAACCAGGGAGCGACCACATCGGGAACAAGAGCCATCCAGGTAGGACAATCTTGTTTTGTGTGTAACAAACGGGGACACCTTGTGAGCAAATGCTTCGCGTTTGGAGCAATGGCGGTGAAGGACCGCTGGCGGAAGGCCCGTGCACTTTCTTTATGTTTTAGCTGTCTGGAGCGGCACAACTGGCGGACGTGCCAAATCAGAGCGGTTTGCAGCATTGGTGGGTGCACGCGCCGACATCATGCTTTGCTACACGGCGCTGAGGAGTCTCGCGATATCGGCAGCAAGCAGAATAATATAGAAAGCCGTGAAGGAGGAATCGATGGTGGTGTCATTGCGGAGAGTAACCATCACCAATACGTGTCATCATCATCGAAGGCGCTCTTTCGAATAGTGCCTGTCACCGTGTATGGACCGGCTGCTACGGTGACGACGTTTGCGTTTTGGATGAAGGCTCGTCCATGACGCTGGTGGATGACGATTTGGCTGAACAATTAGGTGTTGAGGGCAAGGTGGAGCCACTTTGCATTCGTTGGACAGGCAACACTACAAGGGTCGAGGCTGGATCCAGACGAGTAAACCTGAAGGTGGGACCTGTTGGTTCTACAAAGCGGTTTGCCATCCACTCGGTACGGACTGTGCCAGGGCTAAACCTACCTCGACAATCCTTCGTGCAGGACGAAGGGAGATGGCAACATTTGGAGCGGCTACCGATTCGGCAATATCGGGATGCGGAACCCAAGCTGCTTATTGGGTTGGACAATTTGCGATTGGCGGTTCCTCTCAGGACTAAGGAGGGAGGCGTTGGTGATCCAATCGCAGTAAAGACACGTCTTGGATGGTATATTTACAGAAAACCGGCGAATCTGGAGTGTGAACGGTAGTTGCATATCTGTGAGTGCAACGACCGAGGCAACATTCACGAGACGATTCGGGAATATTTCGACATGCAGTTGATTGGTGCTGCACACGACGTCGAACAGGATCCAGATGAGCGGCGTGCGAAGCAGATTCTGGACGCTACCACGGTACGAATCGGGAAGCGATTCGCATCGGGATTACTGTGGAGCAAAGATGACATCGAGCTACCTCCTAGCATCGACATGGCGCGTCGTAGGTTCAATTGTTTGGAGAGGAGGATGGAGCGAGATGGACATCTTAAGGAACAAGTACATCGACAGGTTCGAGATTTGTTGAGCAAAGAGTACGTTCACAAGGCTACGTTGCGTGAGCTGGAGGAGGCTGACCAGCGACGCGTATGGTACCTACCAATAGGGGTGGTTACCAACCCAAATAAACCTGGAAAGGTTCGGCTGATTTGGGACGCGGCAGCTAAGGCGCATGGAACATCGTTGAACGACATGCTGCTGAAGGGACCAGACGAGCTGAGCTCGTTGCTTGGCGTACTCTTCCGATTTCGTCTATACGCAGTGGCGGCGTGTGCAGACGTGAAGGAGATGTTTTTGCAGATTATGATACGAAAGGAAGACAAACACGCGCAGCGTTTCTTGTGGCGTTACGAACCAACGGACGAGTTGGAAACCTACATCGTGGATGTTGTAATGTTCGGGTCTGCGTGTTCACCCGCAACGGCGCAGTATGTCAAGAACCGAAACGCACGAGAGCACGTGGAACAATTCCCACGAGCGGTGGAGGGAATTATTGAAAGCACTTACGTAGATGACTTTCTGGACAGCTTCGAGACGGAAGAAGAAGCATGTCAGGTATCCCATGACGTAAGGGAGATTTTTAGGAACGGCGGATTCGAGTTGAGGAATTGGACCTCAAACAGTATGGAATTGATGAGATGTTTTGGCGAAGCAAATGGCGACATCAAATGTTTATCATCCATGGGAGATGAGGCGGAACGAGTATTGGGAATGCGATGGAACCCTGCATCTGACGAGCTTGGATTTTGCACTAGGGCGTGCACGGCGGTGTCTGACCTCTTGATAGCAGAGAGGATTCCAACGAAAAGAGAGGTATTGCGATGTTCGTGATCCACGGCAAGATCCTGATATAAGATCTTTGGCGAACTGGCACGCAGTGGGACTAAGAGATTAACGACACACAGGTGAGACAATGGCGTAGATGGATTGATCTGCTTCCGGCAATAGCAGACCTACGCATTCCACGCAGTTACTTTGCGGCAGCATCGAGGAAGATGTACGAGAATGGCGAATGGCATTTGTTTGTCGATGCAAGTCAGCACGCTTATGCATGCGTCTTATATCTGAGGATATTTGACGATGCTGGAGAACCTCAGTGTACACTCATCGGTGGGAAAGCTAAGGTGGCGCCACTGAAGCCACTTACTATTCCGAAGCTTGAGCTTCAGGCTTGCGCGTTGGGAGCGAGATTTTTACGCTACACGCAGGAGCATCATCCGATTAATGTGAGACGACGAGTGCTTTGGTCGGACAGCACAGTTGCGTTGTCGTGGATAAGGTCGGATCCAAGAAACTACAAACCCTTCGTGGCTCATAGGGTGGTCGAAATACCTGCACATCGGCTGACGAGTGGAGATGGGTGCCTACTGACCACAACCCGGCAGATGAGGCCACGAAGTGGAAGGGAAAGCCGAATTTCGACTTTGGTGGCAACTGGTTTCAAGGGCCAGAGTTCTTACTCCATGGGGAGGATGATTGGCCATCACAGAGGCTCAACAGCGACAACCCGTCAGAAGAAATACGACAGGTAAATCTTCACTTGGAGGACTCTAACACCGGACTATTACCTATCCGGTATGAACGGTTCAGTCGATTGGAGAGGCTACAAAGGATGATTGGCTGGGTTGTCAGGTATGTAGGCAATCTGAGACGAAAGTATCGTGGCGAACCTATTTTAGGAGGAGTTCTACGACAAGAAGAACTCTATGAAGCGGATAAGATTCTGTGGAGGCAAACACAACTCGAGTACTATCCGGAAGAAGTTCGCATTCTGAGTTTGGCCGATAACGATGGATAACGACCTGGAGGAAGAACGGTATCGAAGCAAAGCCACATTTACCATCTATTGCCGTTTGTAGGTGCAGCGGCGGATGTTCCTTATTCTGCTAAGTATCCCGTTATTCTGCCGAGGGGTTCCCGACTGGCTGAGTTGATGGTAGAGCGGTGTCATCGATTGTATCGTCATGCGAACAACGAAACAGTGACGAATGAGTTGCGGCAACAATTTCAGATCCCGAAGCTGAGAGCGTTGGTAACGAAGACGGTGAAGAACTGTGTCTTCTGTAAGATCAGGCGGTCACTACCACAAGTGCCGCCAATGGCGCCGTTACCAAAGGAGAGGCTCACGCCCTTTGTTAGGCCATTCAGCTACGTCGGGCTGGATTACTTTGGACCAGTGTTGGTCAAGAGAGGAAGATCGAACGAGAAACGTTGGATCGCTTTATTCACGTGTCTGACTGTACGCGCGATTCACTTGGAGGTGGTGCACAGTCTATCGACGGAATAGTGCGTTTTGGCGGTTAGACGATTTGTGGCTAGAAGAGGTGCACCGGTAGAAATCTTCAGCGACAACGGGACCAATTTCTTGGGTGCTAGCAGGCAGCTGCGGAGGGAGATCGAGGAGCGCAATGAAACTCTGGCGGCGATTTTCACGAATGCGCTCACCCGTTGGACCTTCAACCCGCCTGGCGCTCCACACATGGGCGGCGTGTGGGAGCATATGGTACGCTCCGTAAAAGCGGCGATTAGCACGGTGATGGAGGCAAAGCACGCACCCGAGAGGCAGAGGCGATGATCAACTCTAGACCGTTGACTTATGTTCCCTTGGACCCGGAGAACCAAGAGGCAATCACACCGAATCATTTCCTGTTGGGGAGTTCTTCAGGTGTAAAGCAGCAGCCAGTGTTACCTACGAACTATATGGATAGCTTGAAGGGAAATTGGAAGTTAGCGCAGCATATGCTCGACGGAATATGGAGGCGGTGGATTAAGGAATATTTACCGGTGATCTCGCGGCAGAGTAAGTGGTTTGAAAATGTGCGGGAGATTAGGGAAGGAGATTTGGTACTGGTAGTAGATGGAACAATCCGAACCAGTGGAAAAAAGGAATAGTTGAGCGAATTATGGCAGGACCTGATGGTCATATAAGGCAAGCGTGGGTACGCACCAATACAGGAGCAGTTAGGAGGCCAGTAGCTAAGCTAGTACTGCTCGACATAATAACTTAGGGTGACCAAATGTGGTTGGTCACGGGCGGGGGAATGTTAGGAAAGGCAGTGCTATAGATGAGTCCAGTGCTCCACCCGGACGTATAAACGAAATGAAGTGAAATGACAGCTAAGGAAAGTGACGGTTGAAATGACAGGGAAACGGTTGCACGCGCTTCATGGCAGTAGCGAAATTATTTAGTTGCAATTATTTCGCCACTGATTTTCATTATCACTTGCGTTCCTTGAAATATTACCTCCACACCAGCCTTCCTTAGTTTCTATACAGACATGAAGCTTTCTCTTAAAGTCGGCACATACAGAACGTTTTCAGCGCTCATCAGAACGCCATGGTTTCTCATCCCGGTAATAATGCCGCTTTCTTTGGCCACGAGAGATTCCCCATTCTTCGCTACATCGATGAAAATTGGCTGTTTCAAGTTTTCCACGGTTGTAAATTTTTTTTTTTGAATTTACCACGTGGTCACTTGTTCCTGAATCCAGCAGGAATTGAAGCTAATCACCGGTTTGTGCCCTACGTCCGATTCCGTCCGCCATGAACACTGTTGGGAGCCACCCTGTACAAGCCTTGACAGAGTTCGTCATGCGCCCGATGTTAGGCGACCGTGTGCGTGAAAGCACGATCGACGCGCTTCGGGATAAAGAGATCGTTCTCTTCTCTCCCGACCGGCTAAGGCAAAGGGCGTATCGTATGGTCCGTGTATACAATATTATTTAATATTAATAAAAGCTATTGTTATAGATCCAAGATACAAAAGTGGCGACGAGAATAATTCTGGCGAGCTGTTTTCCGTGATTTATCGATTTAATTTGCATTTTACCCGTTTTTTTTTTATGTAAACGGAGGATCCGTGTCTTTGACCTGATGGAACGAAATGGTGAACCATCGCCATCGCGGAGCAGCCATGACCCAAGCCAGCGAACCGTCACCAATTTACCGTTGGACACGAATGCCTTCATCCAAGACATATTTAAGCAGCAGCAGGAAATTCTCCATCAGCAACAACAGTCCTTCTTGCAACAGCAGGAGCAGCTAATTACTAAAGTACTAGCTACAATTGGATCGCGACAACCAGTGGGAAATGAATATTATTGATGCCCTAGCAAAACACATACGAGAGTTCCATTATGATCCGGAGGATGCTGTTACATTCAGTGCTTGGTTTGCGCGATACGAAGATCTCTTCGAAAGGGATGCGGAACGTTTGGACGATGCCGCGCGAGTGCGTCTTTTGTTGCGGAAGCTGGGTGCAGCGGAACACGAGCGATATGTAAGTCACATTCTTCCAGCTAAACTAAATGATTTCGATTTTAGATCGACGACTGGCAAGCTGATAAAATTATTCGGTTCTCCTGAATCCGTCATCGCCAAACGGTACCGATGCTTGCAGATGTGTAAATTAAAGGAAGAAGACTACATGACTTACTCGTGCCGCGTGAACAAGGCTGTTATAGAATCCGAGCTGGGAAAGTTATCGGAAGAGGAACTAAAATGTCTAATTTTTGTATGTGGTCTGAAAGACGACAATTATTCCGAGATTCGCATAAGGCTCCTAAATCGACTAGAGGAGAAAAGCGATAAAACGGTAACGGATATGGCAGAAGAGTGTAAACGGATGGTGAACTTGAAGCGTGATACGGCAATGATAGGCGAGGGAGAGAAGAGTGTGAGCATCGTTCGTGGATCCCGTGAGAAATACCCTAAGAAGGAGCACCAAGCGTGGAAACAGTCGAATAAGCCAAATGCAATAAAATGCTGGCTGTGTGGCGAAGGGCACCATGCGCGAAAGTGTTTCCACAAGTCCTATAAGTGCAATAATTGCCATAGATACGGACACAAGGAAGGGTACTCCGAGTCAGCTTTGAGATGGGCCAATGAAAAGAAGCGATGCGTGAAATCGGTGATCGTGAACAGGGTGAATAGTGCTAACCGTGGCCGTGTAAATTTGTTTTTGAATAACACCCAGATCCCGATGATGGTAGATACCGGCGCCGATATAAGCATAATTTCGAGCAAGCAGTGGCACGCGATCGGTAGCCCTGCATTAATTCCTGCAAGCGTGAAAGCGAGGACGGTGTCTGGTGATCCTTTACACATTTTGGGCGAGTTCCAATGTGATATAACAATTGGCCAGCAGTGCAAGTGTTGTACAATACGGGTGACAGAAGCTGATCTAATGTTGCTGGGAGCGAATTTAATGGACACATTTGGCCTTTGGAATGTTCCTTTGGCATCGGTATGCAGTGAGATAAGTGTCGTAGAAGCAAGCGAGAATACGAAGACCCTGCAAAAAGGTTTTCCTGCATTATTTTCGTCGAAGCTAGGGCGATGTACGAAAGGTTGTGTGAAGTTGATGCTGAAAGAAGGAGTGACACCAATGTTCAGACCCAAGCGACCAGTAGCGTATGCGATGTTGCAAGCAGTCGACGATGAGCTTCTAAGGCTGGAAAATGATGGCATTATTACACGAGTGGAATATTCGGATTGGGCAGCAACTATAGTAGTGGTACGCAAGGCGAATGGAACCATCAGGATCTGTGGAGATTATTCAACGGGTTTGAATAATGCTCTAATGGCGCACCAGTACCCACTGCCATTACCCGAGGAAATTTTTGCCAACTTGAGTAGTTGTGTTGTGTTTAGCCAGATTGACCTCTCTGATGCATTTTTACAGGTAGAGGTGGATGAAGAGCATCGCGGACTTTTAACGGTCAACACGCATCGAGGTTTGTTCCGATATAACCGTTTACCACCCGGAGTCAAGGCAGCGCCGGGAGCGTTCCAGCAGTTAATCGACACAATGCTAGCTGGCTTGGATGGTGTCGCAGCATATATGGACGATATCGTAGTTGGAGGCAAGGACATGGCAATCCATAATAGCAACCTGCGAGCGGTTTTGGAGAAGCTACAAGAGTATGGATTTACCATACGCGCAAGTAAGTGCACTTTTTACAAATCCCAGATTGAATACTTGGGCCATCTATTAGATGGAAAAGGGTTACGTCCAGATCCGGACAAGATTAAGGCCATTACAAAGTTGCTGCCCCCTACTGATGTGCCGGGAGTGCGGTCATTCCTAGGAGCCATAAATTTTTACGGCAAATTTGTCCATAATATGCGAATGCTGCGACATCCTCTTGATGAGTTGCTCAAGGAAGGAAAGGTTTTTTGCTGGACGCCACAATGTCAGCATGCCTTGAGCAATTTAAGATGATTTTATCTTCAGATTTGTTATTAACGCATTATAACCCACGTCTCGACATAATTGTTTCGTCAGACGCTTCATCGATAGGAGTAGGAGCTACTATATCGCATAGGTGACCGGATGGAAAAATAAAAGTAGTCCAACACGCATCGCGAGCACTTACAGCAGCTGAGCAGCGTTATAGCCAACCTGATCGTGAAGGGCTAGCGATTATTTTTGCCGTCACTAAATTTCACCGTATGCTGTTTGGGCGACATTTTCTACTCCAAACAGACCATCAACCATTGCTCCGAATCTTTGGCTCGAAAAAGGGTATATCTATATACACCGAAAACCGTCTACAGCGTTTCGCTTTGACATTACTGCTTTACGATTTTGAAATAGAGTACGTACCAACTGAGAAGTTCGGAAATGCAGATGTGCTATCCCGGTTGATGGATAAACACGAGAAACCGGAACAAGATTTTATAATTGCCAGTATTGATCTAGATAATGATGTCAGAGCCCTTGTGAAAAATGCAGCGAAGAGTTTACCGCTGGCATTTGAAGATGTAGCGCGCGAGTCGCATAAAGACCCTTTGCTTCAGGTCGTGTATAACTACATACAAAGTGGGTGGCCAAAGAATATAGATAATGCGGAATTGAAATACTTCTACGCGAGGCGAGATTCCATTTCAACAATTGAGAATTGTATTTGTTTTGGAGAGCGGTTAGTGATTCCTGCGTCGCAGCGTCGGCGGGTGCTAGACATGATGCACCGTGGTCATCCAGGAATCGATCGTATGAAAGCTATAGCACGAAGTTATGTTTATTGGCCAATGATAGACGCGGATGTTGAGAAACTTATGAAGTCATGCAAATCGTGTGCTTTAGCAGCTAAATCGCCAATTCATAGCTCTCCAATATCATGGCCGAAAACTGATGCACCTTGGCAGCGTGTTCATATAGATTACGCTGGACCTATAGATGGTGTCTACTTTCTTCTGGTGATTGATTCCTTTTCTAAGTGACCTGAAATTATTTCGACTTCATGTATATCCGCTACTGCAACCGTCACTATGTTGAGAGGATTATGTGTTAGATTTGGCATGCCTAACACGATAGTGAGTGACAATGGTAGGCAGTTTACCAGTGCAATTTTTTCCGATTTTTGCAACACTAATGGAATCGAGCATATTAAGACTGCCCCATATCACCCTCAGTCGAATGGGCAAGCAGAAAGGTTTGTTGATTCCTTTAAAAGAGCACTCAAAAAGATTAAGGTGGGGAAGGTGTCATTACAGGAAGCCTTAGACACGTTTCTCCTGACCTACAGAAGTACACCGAACAAGCAGCTAGAAGGAATGCGTACTCCAGCAGAGGTCATGTTCGAACGAAAAATCCGTACTTGCTTGGAACTGCTGCGTCCCCCAGTACAAGTTGAACCAACTAGCAGGCAGATGCCACCCAGAATGTTCAACGTTGGTGAAACGGTTTATGCTAAGGAGTACCGTAATAATTCCTGGAGTTGGGTACCTGGTGAGATCACCAAACGGCTTGGAATGTATGAAGTACAGAACGCAGCCGGAAAGAAGTGACGTTCACACATCAACCAGCTACGACCACGACTGAATATTGGTACACATACCGTCCAGTCAGACGCTACAGAAACTTCGATGGCTTTGGACATTTTATTGGATGAATGTCGAACCACTGTTAGTGACAGCTTTACCTCGGCGGTGTTACCTCCTGTGATTTCTGTGCCATCGTCATCGTCATCGTCTTCATCACCGTCGTATTCGTCTTCGCCGTCGTCTTCGACGTCGTCTCCGTTGTCTTCATCGTCATCCCCGTCACTGTCACCTTTTATGTCTGAATCGTCTCCGTCCCTTTTGTTATCTTCAAATAATACGGATGTTCTAAGTTCTCCAGATTTCGCTACAGCTGACAGTGTATCATCGCCTTCACCGGTGCAGCCCCTACGTCGTTCTACGCGGGCTCGAATATCGCCACAGTGGATGCGGTCGTACCAAAGAAATTGAAGAGGAGGGATGTTGGGAGCCACCCTGTACAAGCCTTGACAGAGTTCGTCATGCGCCCGATGTTAGGCGACCGTGTGCGTGAAAGCACGATCGACGCGCTTCGGGATAAAGAGATCGTTCTCTTCTCTCCCGACCGGCTAAGGCAAAGGACGTATCGTATGGTCCGTGTATACAATATTATTTAATATTAATAAAAGCTATTGTTATAGATCCAAGATACAAAAAACACAACTTGTATTCACTGGCAACGTTGGCTTTCGTTTTAATTCGGCAGTCCTTTTTCATATGCCCTTTCTTTCCATAGTTGTGACATTTCCCACTGGATTTTTCAAAACCGTTCCCATTTCGATTTTTTTCAGCGAATGCAATAGGCTTCTCCTCAGAATTTTCGATTCTATCCAAGCGCTTGCATTCGTCGCCTAGCAACCGGGTCTTCATTAACTCATACGTTAATTGTGATTCAGGAAGGTTTTCTAATGCCGTCATCAGGGGATCGTAGGACTCCGGAAGCGTTAAACTCAAAACCGAGCAGACGTCACTTTCTTCAAGTTTTGATCCGGCCACTCGAAGCTGCCGTATTAGAACCTCAAATTATTGAAGATGGGCGCGCAACGATGTCCCTTCCTTCAACTTCAGACGAGCGATCCGGTTCCTTAAGACCATTTGCTTTCCCGAGGATTTCTTGGCGAATGTATTCTCTAGTGCTTCCCATATTTCCTTCGTAGTGGATTTTTCTCGAATACATCCCAAGTATTCATCAGAAATGAAGCTCACCAGTAGAGACAATGCCTTGGCGTCCATTTCCTCGAACTTGGCCACTTCACTGACCACTGATGGAACACCCTTTATCACTGCGTCCCATACCTTCGACGCTTTCAAAAACACTTCGACCCGAAACTTCCAGCTGTTCTCGCCTGTTCCGGAAAACTGCGGTATTCCGCGAACCGCCACTTCTTTGTGCTTGTCGCCCATAACCTAAAGACGTATGTTCTTACTGACTGTTTTATTACAACTAACTATTCCGTCATGCGGTCAAAGGCTACTATGATCTACATATATACGGACGTCACATGAAGCGTAAACTTTGGCGTAAACTGAATTTCAGCCATACAACCCTATAATCTTTTGACAGGAAGTTTACGCTCTCCCATACAAATCAAGCGTAAACTTTTTGAGTTTACGCCTCGTGTGACGTCCGTAATACATTTGATAATTACACGATTGCTAAATTATTACAATATCATTGCATAGGCGAGTTATAACCGCCAGACTCCACACAGCATAACACGAAGCGCGACATAACAACTGACAGCTGCCAAACGCTTCAGAAAACGCTTTATTGCCGGTACCATGTTTTGAATATCCTTAGTAGGGTAACTGTACCAGTTTTCGGCAGGCTAGTGCAGCAGTTTCACAAAAATTGCTCACACTTAAACATTTTTTATTATTTTTCATGAAAATGATGTTATTCTGGTTGATAAACTATCATAGTATGTTACACTATTTTTTATTTGCCGTTTCAAAGCCCTTTTTTATAAATATTCGTGAAAATGCAAACATTGATTTTGCTCCTATTTTTGGCAGGTTGTGTTCCTATTTTCGGCAGCGCGAATACGGGTTAGAAAATGTTTTTATCAATGTAAATATGCACAAAAAAAATGTTTAAAGCAATTTAACATTCTTACTTTCCTAAGATTGGTGTTACAAAGCACTTTAATTATTAATTTAATGATGCTTATTTTGGCCCGTTTTGACAGCCATTTTGATGCGACGTTTAAACAGAGCAGCCATTGAAGAAAATTGACAGTTTGATGGTTATAGCGTACGGTGCGAACTGGCTTACAAATATTTATTTTTCTCTTAAGTTAGTGCATTGTTTGTCCTAAAATTGATGATATTTGGTACAAAAACGGTCATATTATGTGTCGACATACGTATTGTAGTGTTCTGATCAAGTTTAAAAGGAATATTCAGCCAAATCCCCGGTGTGGTATTGTTCCGAGTTTCGGCAGGAGCCCACAACATTGAGCTGTCAAAAATGAACATTTACTGTGTACCTATTTTCGGCAGCATTTAAAGTGAAAAATAACCTGTTTATCGTGATTTTAAAATTCTGAAACTGTTAGAATAAATTAAATAAGCATACAATCTTTATTATACACCACTTTCTCATTGTTTTACTGTTCTGATTCTCTTAATCACAAAACCTTCCGAACGATTGACTGACAGCAAAGCTGCCGAAAAAAAGCACAATTTATTTGATATTTTAGAAAATACGTAATGAAATGGTGTGAAACTTCGTATGTGAATATCAAATAAGTACACTTTCACTACAAAATTGTGTTTTGTGAAAATTTTTACCGCTTTTATGCAGAATTTCACGTTTTTAGCAACCCTGCCGAAAATAGGTACACTGCCGAAAACTGGTACAGTTATCCTACTATGATAGTTTATCAACCAGAATAACATCAGTTTCATGAAAAATAATAAAAAATGTTTATTTGTGAGCAGTTTTTGTGAAACTGCT
The DNA here is from genome assembly GCF_017562075.2 of Anopheles merus. NCBI lineage: Eukaryota > Metazoa > Arthropoda > Insecta > Diptera > Culicidae > Anopheles > Anopheles merus. The sequence goes on from NC_054082.1 coordinate 55,064,587, forward strand.
GCACTAGCGTGCCGAAAACTGGTACAGTTACCCTATATCGAGTATCGCGTACTGCGGATAATTGCTGTAGTACCAACCTTCAAATGATTCGTGTCAAAATTTGACGTCTGTATGTCAATTAGTTTGTGAGACAGAGCGTGTTTTGTCAAGCAACTTTTGTTATTGTGAATATGAAGAAGAAAAAAGTGTTGTTCCACCAAGACAACGCATCGTGCCACAAGTCATTGAGAACGATGGCAAAAAATCATGAATTGGGCTTCGAATTGCTTCCCCACCCACCGTATTCTCCAGATCTGGCCCCCAGCGACTTTTTCTTGTTCTCAGACCTGAAAAGGATGCTCGCAGGGAAAAAATTTGGCTGCAATGAAGAGGTGGTCGCCGAAACTGAGGCCTATTTTGAGGCAAAACCGAAGGAGTACTACCAAAATGGTATAAAAAAATTGGAAGGTCGTTATAATCGTTGTATCGCTCTTGAAGGGAACTATGTTGAATAATAAAAACGAATTTTGACAAAAAAATGTGTTTTTCTTTGTTAGACCGGGGACTTATCAGCCAACCTGTTAGCTACTGGTAATGGTTTTCGAAATTCGACACAAAAGGAAATAATTTTGCATTTGAAATTTGATGTGTCTAATCAGTACAACTAGCGCAAAGAACTGTCAAATCAAGAAATATCGAGTATGGCGTGTATCGGGGAAAACCTGTATAGCTGATTGATTCGCCTGGTGGTGCTATATATACACGAGTCTTGAACCATCTGAATGGAGGATGCAAACGCTATGGGCGTGTTCGAGCGACGCATCCTTCGGACCATCTTTGGAGGTGTGTTCGACCATGGAGCTTGATGAAAACATCCTAACTGTTGTGTTCGAGTTTGCTAATATGACGCGAACACAATTAATATAATTAAAAGTTATATATTAACAAATAAAATTATCTATCACGATACACGTCCGCTCGCAACCAAGCCCGAATCAAGAGAGACCGATCTGTCCATCTCCCAAGCCCTGCACGGCTCTCCGTATTCCAATCCTAATCAATACGCTCTCATTACACAATTACACCTAATTAGCCGCCTTCCTAGCATCATGGTACGACACCGGTCATGAGCCAGGGGAGTACAACTCGCAGCCACAACACTAACGATGGCGAAAAGGTTGCTACTAAGAAGGTGTTCGACACGAAGCGCAGAGGAACACAGCAAGTTCGTTGGCTGCATCAGGATCGGTACTTCTGGGATATTGGATGATATATGAATTCTAGGGACTGAGCAGCCTAACGAATTATTGTTGATCGGGCCATGTCGTGCAGCAATATCACTACCTGTATTTTTGTGGCCATTCATTACGAACATTGTATTTTTTTTTTTCATCTTTTAATTCAATACGAGGCTAAAAACAAAGGACGAATAGATTTAAACCCATTTTCTCAATTTTGATTCCCGTAATGTAAGCTCACGAGAACACAGTTTTTATACATGTATAAACATTTATTTATGAAATTTTGTCCTTGTCTTCCTTGTTTGTCAGTTTTTTTTTCTAGAACTTGAGTGGTTCGCGTAACGAGCCATCCGATTTTATCCAATAAAAACGTTGGAAGTTGTATTGGAAAATTATTCAACAGCTTGCTAAAGAATCATCAAACTAGATCTTTAAATACGTAGTCGTTTACTCTGTTAAAAAATATGTTGTCGGTTGTTGTTTAGCTTTCGTTTTGAATGCTCCTTCTCTTCCTTAATCGGACCTTCCTCACACACTTATTTCCTTCTTATGTTAGTCAGTTTGTCCAATGACTTAAATAGTGAATGAAGTTGTTAGTTTCGACAAATAAATTAACATCCATTCGTGTCGGCGATTCATATCCCTCATAAACGATTGTCCCAAGTTCTACAAATGTATCAAGTTCTTACTGTTATCTTTCAACTGCGTTCCGCACATTCAATCATTCATTCGAACGTTTTGGCACTCAGGAACTACAGCAACGGAAATATTCAGGTGATAGTCAAAATCTTTTCTCTCAAGTCTAACAATGCGTACAATAAAAAAAAATCTTATAAAAGCAACGAAATCAATTTGACATTTGAGTTTTTCTCCAGGGACTTCTTCATTTTGGGACAATTAGTGACTTATATGACTCATATACTTAAGATTGAATTTTATGTGATACGTTTATTTGAAAACTCAATCCAATAAGAATGTCCCATAAGCCTGCAAAAAAGTTCACTTATTATAAGAAAAAGTCACGCAAGTGTCCCAAAATTATGTGAACACCTGATAACCCCTACAATACTTGCTCTTCGTCTGGGTCTACCAACATTTCAATCAAATAGCAGCTCACATTTTCAAATCATAAAGAAGAATAAGAAGAAGAAAAATAGAAAAGGATAACAAATGTTGTTTCTCGTTAACTTCGCCATATTATGCTATGAAATCTAACACCGCGGTTGAAAACAAGACTGTCGATATTAACTTTGTCTTGCTTCTCTTACTTGCTTGTTCTTAACATTCAAATTTGCAACCATTTTTTCGCTGTACTTTTGTTATGTTGTTTTTGCTTTAATTTGGTATCATACTCTAATATTCGTTTGCCAGATATATTTCATAGCTATTCATATGAACTAAAGTTGTAGTCGGTTTCTTCTGCGTTTCCTACCACTTACGGGCTGATTCACAACCCTGTCACTAGAGAAGCCCTGTGTTTGTAGTGATTTTATAATTATACTTTTCACGAATGCTAAATATATGTACTATATATGACACATGTTTGACATGTCGTGGGGGGTTCCGCGGGGATCCGAGGATCACTACTACATTTGCTTTTTTTTATACATGCGACCGAGCTGCTGCTGCCTCGCATTGATTAGCGATACTGTCTCTCACAATTCAAATGCTATTTTCAACCATCTCCTGGCTTAGTATTTGCTACTACTTTGAATCAGAATGCCTTTGTGTTTTGTCTGTGTGCGTATTTTCGTATTTTCATCTACTTTCGCTCTTTTACTGGCTCCTGTTCTAGATTCCCCGGCCCTCGCTTGGGCAGGTAAAACACATGCTGATATTTCTATATCAAATCATATTATATCATGATCATGCGTACTCGTGGTTCGCATTACATATAAATTTAAATATAATCCGTTGCTCTCAGCATATTTTATACATTTAGTGTGTCTGTGTTAATCTTATGTGCTACACTTCTAGGTTAGTTTCTTTTTTGTTATATTATGTTACTTCCGTACACATTCCACGTTAATGTTACTAATAAAAGATGGTGTACGGGCTATTCCAACATCCACATATTGTTTTTTTTTCCTTTCTTCCACCTTGCAGTACAAACATGTCCACCATATTAAGGAATTTTCAGGGATTCTGATAAATTTTGGACTGTTTGTTGACCTTTTCTTTTGGTAAATGGACTTTACCGTACCCTTTTGGGACAGGCACATTTGGAATTCGCTTGGAATTTCTCATGCACTGGATTAACAAGACCCGTCGTATTATGTTCACTTTCCAGAAGAAAGACCCAAAAGAAAATGTCCCACAATTACCAGAGCCCCCGAAAATCCCTATAATGCCATGCTATGCTCCAAAGACTTTTTTGGACATCGTATGTGGTAAAAACATACATGTAAATACGCAAATGCAGTGTATAGTATTTGAAATCAATTAAAATATGGATTGAAATCATCTGTAACGTCAAAATTCATTCCGCTTGCTCACACGTAAACAATACATATGGCACTTGTAGAATAAGCTTTCAACTGAGTATGATTATGAAACACGGAAGTTGAGCAAGGGAACAACAGTGTGTACGTATTCATATAATAGTGTGTGTTGTGCAGCAAGGAGAACTTTTCAAAACACTTTTCCCTAACATTTCCCAGTTTTTTTTGTGCCAATTGGAATGACATTCATGCTTTTTATGATGTATCGTACTTAAAAATGTCAATTCCTTTATTTTTTTCTGTTAAATTCGATCTTTGACGAACACACGCTATATATAACACGATACAGCGGATCTATTTGTTTGTGACATTACCATAGCAGTCCGACGTATGAATGATTTACGCGTAATTTTTATAAATCTCAACGATAGTAAGAGATCAACCTGTGTTGTTGTCTTGCGTGCATCGTCGCATTTTTGTAACATTTAAACTGATATTTTTACGTCATGTTTTACATTTTAATTGTGTAAGGAAGTTTCGCTTCATTTGCACACAATCCTTACAATGTACACGTTATTTTATTTTTATCGTGTTAGCGCATGTTTTCTTTTTTGTGTCGTGTTTTCTACTGTTCAATTAGCTTCTTTAGTATTAGTTTTTCATCGCTACATTTAATTATTTAGGCCATTTACGCATTCCACTCTACGTTGTTTTAACTGATTTCTGGGTACCAGATTGTTAAACTGTTTGAGCTGCTTAAACTGTGTTTGTGTTTGCTAACTTCTTTTAAATGTTTCATTTTTTTGTCATAGATATTTTTATCTTAGTTTTTTCCGTTTACACTTAATCTTTACTATTTAGCCTCAGGTCACACCACACTGTGCAACTAAAATAATCAAATTTATTGTTTTTTAATGACTAGATTAAAATGACGATCCAAAGGATATTCGCAAACAAAAGTTTGAAATGGTCACAATTTGCTTTTAAAAGCGCATAGTCAAATCAATGAGTCTCGTGCACTCTCCCAAACTCATACAAGTTATACAAACGTTACTTTTAGCGTACGCACCATTCAAACACATATTTATGTTTTTGTTCCTTCGTTTAACGTTTCTACTATTCATTCACATTAACGTTCAAAAACTTTAAATTCGTTGCAGTAATCTGTCATCCGGAATCCTCATATTGCCATGAATAATGTTACAATTACAAGAAATGATACATTATCGCTTATCAAACTATTTGTTTAAAATAACATTCATAAAATCATTTCTTGCCAACCACTCTTTTTTTCGCAAATACTATACCGAACAAAGAAAATTTACCAAATAACCGAACTGTCCGTTCTATGGGATTATAAAACCGTTTTTAACGAATAAAACATAATAAACAATATCGACCCTGTCACTGTAGGAATTACTTTGATAGTTATGCCGAATAAAATCTATAGCATCTTAGCTTCATGATTTTCACATCTTCTCATAGATTGATGATAATAATCCGCTTTCAAAAAGAAATCATCAAATGTAATAAAACATCAAATAAATCATTCAAGTTGTTAGACACTAGTAAAAGTTTTTTTTAATATCGCACATACACATAATATGTTTTTTAAATCACGGTTCCTTTTGCAAGTTGTATGTGTAAATTATCCATTCGAAAGATATATTTCCTGGGTATTGATTTTTTGTATTATAATTAGGTAGAAACTCGGGGAACTCAATCAAGAAGTCTGAAATGAAACAAAAAAAATCTATTATTTTAAGCACAACAAAAAAATATTTGAAATTGATTGATTGAGATTAATTGATAGTTTATTTATAATTTAGAAAATTTAAAATATACATTTATTTAGAGCAGTGGTCGGCAAACTTTACGACCGAAAGAGCCAAATTCTACAATAATGTTCGTATAGTTTCACGTGAAAAGCCACATTGTTAAACCAAGAATAAAAATGTGTGAAAGTTCTATGAAATATATGAACCATTAAGATCCACCATATCGATATCAAAGAGCCGTATGCGGCTCGCGAGTTGCACTTTGAAGATCGCTGATTTTGATAATTATGGCTCTTCCGTGAAACTATCTTCACCATTCAAATTACATAAATTTTCCCATGATCATGAACTTTTTAAAATTCATGGATATTCAAAACTTTAGGTTCATGTCCATTGGTTCGCTTTGATGATTCAATCCGATTCACGAACCCGAATGAGAGTGATACTCATCCTTAACTTTAGCAGAAAATTGTGAAAACTTACGCGAATATTGACTTTCGCAGATATTGAAGATACGCGATCTCTCTGCAGTCCATCTTCGAAGGCGTTTTTCGACGATTATCTATCTATAAAGCTATTCAAGTATTCTATCAAGCTTTTATTATCGCCTCCTACAGCAGGGGTTGGCGAAGCAGTGATGCAAAATGTAACTGTCAATGTAAAAAAATCTGACTGAAACAATGTGTGATCAATGCATGCTTCGTGACATTTTGGCGACCAACGCTTGGTCAGTCACTATGTCAAGATTTTTTTACTATGATCAATCTCTGTACTGCACATCTCACTAGTGTACGTGATCTGATTTGAGCTTCGTTTCAGTCACGAGTGTTGGTGACTGAAAAAGTGGCATTTGGCAGCACTGTTCACATCCAGAAAAAAATTATGATTATGCTTGTGCCGGCATTAAGCTCTGCTGGTCAGTCAGAGTATCGCGTTGGACACAAGCATTCGCATGTCGTGTTCGGCATGTCACGACGCACTTTCATTGAGTGTCAGCGATGAGCATCAAGTTACCACTTTTTTTTGCACTTTTTATAAATTCATTGAGGTCTGAACCCACGGCATGTTGTTAAGCTCGTTTCGATTTGATGACTGTACCACGAGATTTCATGCTTATAATGCAATAAAGCTGGTATCGACAAAAGTATAAAATATTGACAACCTTCAACAAAACAATTACTGGGGTTAAGTTGGATACTTTTGAAGCTGTATGGCAATTACTGTACAAAATTAGGCAAAATTTGCGATCGCTGTCTTGAAACAATTTATGTACGCTTTATAATTAGTTTAACGCAAGAAATTAATATCGTTTTTCTGTAAATACAAAAAAATGGCTTTGAATTTCGCTATTTTTTTAATCAAATCGCTATTTTTATAAACCAAATTTAGCCGATACAATGCGGCAAAATAAGTTTTTCAAATTTAACCACACAGCAAACCAGAGCTGTCATTAATGTCAAAACTGTGCAAACGCAAGCAGCTATGCCGAAGCCCTAATACGGACGTCACACGAAGCGTAAACTTTGGCGTAAACTGGATTTCAGCATCAAAGGAGAATGGATGATTTCCCCTCCAAAAACTGGTAGTCAAACCTCTGACTGTACCTCTGAACAAAACGGATGGTATAGGAGGCCTCACCCTACCAACTCTATTAAGAAGAAGAAAGGAATTTCAGCCATACAACCCTATAATCTTTTGACAGGAAGTTTACGCTCTCCCATACAAATCTAGCGTAAACTTTTTGAGTTTACGCTTCGTGTGACGTACGTATAGTGTAGCTCCACGTTTTGCTCTCACTGCTTGACAGCTAAACGATATATTCTGCGCTCTATAGCTATGCTCTTTTTCTCGTTCTATATTGCGTGAGAGTGAACGAGAGCAATGATAACACTGTATGCCGACCCGTCGACTGTAGCGGTATGCAGGAAAGATGGCATTAGTATGAACGAGAAAAAGAAAAGAAAAAGCGAGAAAGAATCAGACTCGGACCATTCCTAACTTTTCCTTCCCACAAAGTGCGGTGTCAGTGGAGTTAGTTTTGCAAATCATTTGCACGGAAAGCAAAATTCGGTACACTTCCGTTGGGCTGACGGATTGTTGAAATATTTAGGTGCTTAACTAGTGCACCGTCTTTCGTCACTCGTGTGAAAACTCGACATCTGGCCTTCCGGCGTTTAACAAACTTCCCTCACTGCATTTGTCGTTGCTGATCGTTGTGTAGCGAAACAACAGAGCACGTACAATTGGAGAGTAGATCTAGTTTGCTCGCAGTCGTTCACTTGCTGTTTCAATTCCCATACACATCAGCGTGTACACAGGAGAAACACAGTTTGCTTGGACGTTAAAGTGTTGTGCAAAAGCCATTTGTACCCATCATGCAGCTGCTTTCCGGACTGGTGAAAACAACCGTTCCCAACTATTTGTCCGGTTTGCCAATACCGGACACTTTCGGAGGATGGTTCCGACTAGGATGTAAGTACTATTTTAGGTAATATACTTGCACACGGCCTATTTTAACCTCCCTGCAACTGATTCACGGCATCATGATCCAATGTTGCCACACGAACACGGTTATTAGACCGTTCATGCGTATCTTATTGCCTCCGATGGATGTAGCGTTGAAAGAGAGAAAGGCGAGTGGAACGAAGACAATCGCGACACGAGAGTAAAACGGGGTCCTTCACCCGCTGAGAAGGCACCATTTTTTAAAACATGCCAGCACATTGTTATCGGCTAGATTAGAAAACGAGAACTGTGGGCTTCTAAGCTAACATGAAATCCTGCTCGTTATGTAAGATTTGTTTGCAGTCAGTCACACATACAGATAATACCCACGAAAAGACGCGCGGCAGCATTTGTGTTTGACTGGATGTGTCTGCTTGCCTAGATTTTGCTTCTTAGTAAAACAATACTTTCAGCGCACAATTGTAGCTCCAATGTTAACGGCGGAAATATAATGCGACATTTTGTATGTTTCCGTTGATTGCAGTTAAGGATTGGCTGTCGCTCGTTCCACCGACAGCGGCCGTGGCTGGAGTCGTGTACATGTCATATTTGGCCTTCTGCCCCGAAGCCCGTCCGAAACCCTCGCAAAAGGCAAACAACAAGATTCGATTGGAGGAAGCAAAGGTTGTAGACATGATCGATATTGAGGATATTGCCGAAAAAGCAGCCTTCTGTCGATGCTGGAAATCGAACAACGTAAGTTTTTGAACCCACCATCACAACATCTTGTGCAAATGTAGCAAAACATGCATTTTCTATCTGACAGACAGATAACTGATATCTTTTTGCTTCTTTAATCCCATTTCCAGTGGCCGTACTGCGATGGATCACATGGTGCCCATAACAAGGAATGTGGCGACAACCTCGGTCCGGTGGTAGTTCAACGGAAGAAGAACTAACTTTCAGCAATAACTGCATCATCGCTCGTGAGCGCCATCGTCCAGCGATTTGGCATATACCAGTGTTACTTTTCATCCGTTCAAGTCCCTTCCATTTAATCGAAACGTGCTGCCCACAACGGTCTCAAATAAATTGAGCATATAGAAGTGCATTTTAGTGGGAAATTGATACAATCAATTGTAGTTTCTATAGAAAATTGAGTTCGAAACAGCTAATACCTGTTGTTACAAGTAACGTTTCACAAGTTAATAAAAAGTAGGTGACCGGGTTTCAAAAATCTCCAGCATGCTGTTTATAATTCTACTTTCAAACGCATCCCCTCTATTCGCATATGATCTTTATTTGTTTTCATTCGAATAAAACTGTTTTATTTTTCAAAAACTTAAAGTCTGATAACTGTAGTACATTTGTCCGAAACTCTAGTTCAAAAAGTATCGTTTCCCAATCACAGATGAAATATAGTTTGAGTTGCCACATGTTTTACATTTAGTTTTCAAAACAGAAGTAAATCTACTTACCGAAATTGTAACTACTTGTAGCAATTCCATCATATCCCAATCGAAAGTCTCGTGCAAGTACAATAATATGTGGTTCTCCAGCAAACTATCACTTCAAATGTAGGTGTATCGCAATTTAAAAATTCCATCCAATGAATACTGTCGTTCATTTCGCGTCAGCTTTTGCCACTATTGTCACATTTCTTCTTGTTTTCACTGTTTCCAGTAAGGGAAAAGACAACTAGTCCTTCGTGCACGCCGTAAAACATGTAAAACACAACACTAAAGGAGACCGATCGAGAGCATTTCCATTCGCACACACAATTTCAGTTAACAGTTTATGAAACAATAACGAAGTATTTTGTTTTGTTTATCGGTCGCGGTTCGTTTTGATGAATAGAGTTCATAAATACCGCATTTGCCGTTACATTCTGCACTGAGCGCTAATTTGACGTCCACGCTGTCGTATGCTTTGTGTATTCCTTTTTTGTTTGTTTTTTATTTAATAAGCAATAACATTAAAGCTTTATTTTAATCACATTGATTGAATTTCTTTTGTGTTTGTGTCTGTGTGTGTTTTTTTTTTCTCGTATGTGCATTTCGTTTATTTTGTATGCTATTTTAAATGTGATTTCCATCCGTGGCGTGGTTTTGGTTTGGGAGGGGGGTGGTTTCACAACATTAAACACAATATCGACGGCTAGGCCGAAAAGGATAACGAAGGGCACGGCGCGATCCACAATCTATACGCATGGAAAGCACTACACACGCAATGCTCGCGGCAAAGAGCGATCGTTTTGCTAGCAAATCACATTTGTCGGTATGGCGAATGAAGCTTGAGGTACTGTATGACGAGACTTGGACCCCCACTGACTACCTCTGGTGGAAGAGCCGACAGCGGACAGTTTTCGATGCTCATAATCGCAAGATTCTGGCACAGGGCCAGCTCGTACGGTAGCTTAATTAGCGATGGATTATCGTTAATATAGAGCGATTCCAGGTTCTCCAGCGTGCCGATCTCCTCCGGCAGGAACTGCAGATTGTTTTCCCCGACCGACAGGTACGTCAGGTTTGTCAGATGACCGATTGTACGTGGTAGTGCGCTCAGCTGATTCGACTGCAGTATCAACTTCTGCAAATCGTGCAACAGCCCGATCTCCGACGGCAGCGACTCTAGTCGATTTTCTTCGAGATCGAGCACGCGCAACTTCTTCAGATTGCCTATCGTGTTTGGTATTCGCTTCAGCAGGTTGTTCGATAGAATGAGAATCTCCAGGTTTTGCAGGCAGTGTATGTCGTCCGGAAGCTTCGTCAGCGAGTTGGTACCGAAGTTTAGCTCCACCATCTGGGTCCAGGTACCGATGTCGAGCGGTAGCGAAGTCAGCGCGTTCTCCTTCATGTTCAGCTTAGTTAGTCCTTTGGCACGGGAAAATATTCCATACTGTATCTTGTCGATCTGATTGTGCTCCAGATTGATGCTTGTCACGTTCGTAAACTGGGCTGGGCCGCCAGATGGATAGCTATGGAACGCATTCCGCGATAGAGTGATCGTGGTCAAGTTGCTTAAGCTCGCTAGCAACCCATCCGGCAGCTGGCTGATACCGTTCCCCTCCACGTTGAACTCGTCCATATGCGTGCAGTTTTTCAGTGACACTGGAATTGACGTCAGCTGGTTGTAGCGCAACCCGAGTCGCATCAGGTTCGACAAATTACCTATCGATTCCGGTATGTCCAGTAGATCGTTATGCTGCAGATCCAGTGCAGTTAGGTTAACGCAATTGCCAATCGCTTCGGGCAGATGCTTCAGGTGATTGTGCGAAAGGTCCAATGTCGTCAGATTCACTAGATGACCGATTGCTGCTGGTAGCTCGTGAATCTTGTTCTCTCTCAAGCTCAGCATCGTCAAGCTGCTTAGATTCTTCAGATTGTCTCCTACGACACGGATTCGGTTAAAGCGCAGATAGAGTGTAGTTAAGGTGTGCAGCTTGTAAATCACATCCGGTATATCCGACAGCTTATTATGCCGCAAATCGAGCACCTTGAGTTGCTTTAAATTTTGCAGCGAGTCAGGTAGCGACGTAAGGGAATTCTCGTTCAGCGCCAACGTTTTCAGATTCGCCAGACATCCAATCTCCGGGGGCAGCGAGGAGATCTTGTTTCCGTACAGATAGAACTCGACCAAGCTCGTGCAGTCTTTAACCGAGGCCGGTATGACCGTGATGGAGGATTTGCTCAAATCCAGCCGCTGAATATTCTCCTCCTTGCAGCGCTGGAATTCTTTGATGACGTCCACATCGGCTTGTATCGCTTTTCCTTTCTTGGTGGTCGGTTTCGGTTTGTTCGATTCCGGGTGCTTCACCGTCACAACCTTTGGGCGAATAATTTCCGCAGGCATCTCGCTGCCCGAACCTCCACTGCCGCTACCGTACCCTCCACTACCTGTTGCCGCACTAACGTTGGCACCGTTTGCACTGCTACCTCCGGCACCAACACTGCCGCCTCCGACGGCCGAGTAGGAGCCTCCGCTACCGCCGCTGCTGCCAGAAGTGTTCGCTGAGGTGCCGGTACCGCCTCCACCGGAGCTGCTCAAATTCATGCCGCGCGTTCCACTCAACAGCACAATGCAATATGATCCCGGTTTTCAGTCGTTTTGGAATGCAAACGAAACGCAACCGCCCTCACCGCCGTACGCACGGACAGATTTAGAATCAGATGAACAGCTGATTTCTACTTAACCAGAGTCACTTCAAAACGTTGAACTGGTTTCGGCAAATGTAAATTGTGCAGCTCACAACACCATCAAATCCTGTTGAGAGGAGAACAAATGGTTAGTAATGTAGCATTGCTCGTCGGATGTGACACGCTTGTGAGCTACACGAACGAGCCTGGGCCCTAGTAGTAGGCAAGCCATGCACGACGTTCTTCCACACCCAATCGCGTTAGGAGGCAAGATGTAGGGACGATGTGCTTTGCATTTTTGCCAGACGTAAGCGAATCATCCCGTGTCCCATCCCACACTCGCGAAAATCCTTGACGATTTCTTGTGCGCTGGCTTGCGCTAAAGCAGGGGAGCCGCGTCAGAGAATGAGAGAGATTTGGAGAGTGAGGAAAACACAGCAAGAGTCGGCAGTGAAAATCGCAGAGCAAATACGGGTCGTAATTTTAAATGCACCATTCAAGCGAAGGCTACTGCAATGAGAGCGTGGCGGCTGGGAATAGCAGGAAAGAGAACGACTGAGCTAGGAAGGCTCTGTGCGGTCGACAATTAAGTACACAACACACAATAAAAGGACGTCCCCAGGGATTGTGTAAATATAAGCAGGCGACTAACACAAACAAGGGCGCATCCCACAATCCAGCTAAATTGTGTGTCGTTCGCTGTGAACATACCAAACCAATATGACTCAGAGAAGCCCCTGGGATGGGATGTGAAGGATGGGATTAGTTTACACATCCTGTCCCGGAGAGAAAGATCTCTGGCTAACGGTGCCCCCCAAACCAATAGATTGCTTCCGTTTTGACATGAAATTGTGGTCTACAGCTTAAAACCACAACCTGGCTTCATGTGGTGGAAAAAGCACATTTAGGCTGCGGTTTTTTATTTGTCTCTTCATATTTCAGACCACCATCGAATATATTTTGTTTATGCACTTTCCATTATGATGCTGTTCGTGTTCCACTGCGAATAGGTACACAAAAAGTAATGTAAACCAATCCTTTCGATGCAAAGGATACGGGCTGCTGCTCACCACTACTGCTCACAAATCCGTACGATCAAAATTAGGGAATTATGTTCAACGAACAAGGGTCTACACCTGTGTTCGGCACGAACCCAGTTCGATTAATTCTCAAACAGCAGCATCATCGCACCCAACATCAAGAGTATATTGAGCTCGCACCAACTTCATGCATTGGATATGGACGACACTTCTCTTCAATTTCTCTCGCCAACATTTGTCAACAGCGTTCTAAAATACATGCCCCGTATGCATGACATTGAACCTTTCCCGCATTCAGCGCACTGATATGTACCATCAAATCAGGGTTGGCACTGGAATGTGCATAGCTACACAGTTTCATGAGCAGCTAATTAAACACGGACAGGAAGTAGACACTGCACACCCAACCCATAGTGGAACAATGCTGCAAAAAGGGTGTAAAATTTCGTTTTTACACCTTGCGCGCAATTGACAATCACACGCAGCGCAGCGGAGGTTTCGTGTGGAGCATATCTTCTTCACTTGCCACCAAAATTGATAGGCAAATAGCAAAAACAGGCGACACGAGAAGGGGAAGCGCCCATTACCGCACGAACCGAATTACTATCCTAGTGGGTGTAGCTACATCGGGCAGGTCTCCGCTACGATTCTGCCTTGCACACACAACCCGCCTCGCATACACCGAAATAAACCCAATTTTCCTCATTTGCGAACACTACCTACGGTGACGATTCTATTGCGACGGTGATTCAGTACCACACACAAATGTTCCTACGGCACACACAATTATCATTGGACTGGTACAGAATCGGCAGGTGCGGATAAGGTCGGAACGCGAACTCTCGTCACTTTTTCGCTGATGATGCTTTCCTACGTTTTGAAAATTGGGCCTGCTGTCAAAGGAGAATCTTCTCACTGAGCGGATTCTGGTTCGTATTTGCTCAGCCGCGGTACAGCCATAAACTCACTCTCACTCTACACACACACACTGAAGCACAGCAAAGATGATATTCCGTGAGCATGAATTTGACCGTGCTTCTCCAGGGAACTTTTTTTTCCTTTTCGTATTGTAAAAGTCATCTCAACTAGCTCAGTACAGTTGAGGCGGATGAGAGAAATATTGAGCCGAAGCAAATTTTGCTGTTTTGTATATTTTCTTACCCCGATGCGAGAGACGGCACCAGAGAGTGATAACGGCATCGTAATTGAATGTTTATTGAGAAAAACTGCACTGACAGCAAGAACGCAAACATTGAGAAACAAAGAGCGCCAGTCGTTTGCACAAAACATTCCATGTGTGGGACTCACTTTCAGTTGAAAATAGAACATTTTATTAGTAACTTTTGTGTGTGTGTGTGTTTGCTATTAATTTTAACACTTGAAAATTGCATATAAAATAATAGAGGAAAAAAGGTTTATCGGGTAAAAACGATTTAAAATTTGCTGATTCGAAGTGGATCCTTCCAACTACGAGCAGACATGCTGCAATAAGAAATGAAATGCACATTATTAAACAGACATGGGTTTTCACTATTTCTACACGACAGCTGTTTGTGAAAGTCGCCCACAAAACAGCACGGAGAAAGTTAGATAAGATTTTTTCATTTTTTTATATGAAGTTTATATGCAAATTTCCACAAAAAAAATGTCTTTCACACGACAGTGTCTGCTAGATAGCGCGTCAATCGCTTTTACCAAAAAATGATTTTTGCAAACGTGATTCTCGCACTGTCGTGTAGATGAGGTGTCAAATCGATGCATTCGAAAGTTCGCCTTCTATCAAACCTTTTGCTAATCATGTTCGCTAGCGGCATTTGCAAGTTGTGTCATTTGATTTGGTTCAATATAAATGCTGTATGCAGTCCAAAGTAAAAAAAAAAGTTAACTTTAATTTGTACACACTTCTCGTTACATTATGCAACAAAGCTGTTCTACCAAAGAATAATTGTGCTACACCAGACAAACTTATGGTCCAGTGTGGTCACCGTGCAATTCAAAACAAAATAGACAGATCATTTCCATACGTCTGTGGTCTTGTCTGCTGGAGCCAGAGTGACCAGAAATACCTATTTATCTGTATTCCTACCGATTTTTTATATGCCTACCGATTCACAGATGACCGCCCTAAAACCACCGACAAACCGACGTGACACTTCGAACAAAATGAGGTTCAAAAGTTGTCTCCTTTTTTCAAATGAAAATACGTTAAACACTAGCGCCATCTCTATAATGATTCGCTTACTACACTGACACAGAGAAGAAACTGCTAAATCCCCTTTTGTTTTTCTTCGCAAATTCCAATGCGTATTGTTTTATGTGCTTCTCACATCATTTGTATTGATTTGGAAACTAAAAAAATGATTTTCCTTGGTGTTTTGTCCAATAATTCTCACAAAATCTTGCCTCACACTTCCTTCGCAATTTGTATTTAGAAAAGTTGTTTACATCGAAGCAGCAGTGAACAGAGCTTACTTTGACAGAAGTGATCGCCTCACTGGTAAAGTATATTACTTTCGTGTGAGACACTTTTGTAACGCCAGTGTCACGTCGGTTTGTCGGTGCTAAAACTACCGATTTTCCATTTATCCTACCGAAAATCACAGATATTTGATTTTTCATTCGTTTAAGCTTAATCTGTGGCGCTTGGGATGCTGTTTCAAGGATTTCTAACCTCATTTGTTACTTATCGCGCTGATGCACGTTTGTTTGCCTGGCACTTTTTATCTGTTAAAATTTAATGCTCATAATAAGTAGAAAATGTCAGTTGAATGGATTCCGAGAATTGCTCGTCAAAGAAAATCATTTAAATTTGAATTTGCATTTCGCTGTCGGCGGTTAAAGCTTACCCGACAGACAAAGAGAATGAAATTTCCAGGCGAGGGGTAGGTAGAAACACACGGTGGGGGTCCGGCCCAAGATCGGATCCGAAGTCCGTTGTTTTGGGCTGATAATTAAAAATGGCGGATGGAGCGCTACAACAGAGAGAATGCGCTCTCTTGTTCCTTCTTCTTCTTTTTGGCACAACAGCCGCTGCCGGTCAAGGCCTGCCTGTACCCACTGGTGAAGTGGGCTTGGCTTTCAGTGACTTATTGCTACCATAGCAGGATAGTCAGCCCTACCTATGGGGGGTCGGTCAATTCGGGGCTTGAGCCCATGATGGGCATGTTATTAAGTCGTTCGAGTTGCCACTGTACCACCCCAAATAGCCACAATTGCTTAAGCAGCTCATTTTGGCACGCTAAAGATCGCTGCTCTAATTCGCCTTTTGCAGTAGATAAACAGCATCAAAGTTCTATGTGGGTCTTTCAAACAGCGCCTAAGCAGCTTCCTTATGCCACGATGCCAGGGATTATTTTTCTTTGTGTTTTATTTTCAAGCAAGCGTCATCGATGAAATAAACAACAAGATTTGTTTCGTTTAAACACATGTGTACCCTACCCGCAAATTTCCGTTAAATCCCAAATAGCCAGAATTGCTTAAGCAGCTCATTTTGGCTCGCTAAAGATCGCTGCTCTAATTCGCCTTTTGCAGTAGATAAACAGCATCAAAGTTCTATGTGGGTCTTTCAAACAGCGCCTAAGCAGCTTCCTTATGCCACGATGCCAGGGATTATTTTTCTTTGTGTCTTATTTTCAAGCAAGCGTCATCGATGAAATAAACAACAAGATTTGTTTCGTTTAAACACATGTGTATATTTTTATATCTTTTGTATTGATGAATTACATAAAATTTCACACAATTTACTGATAATTCACAATCACTTCACTCAATATTCATTCTTCAATTAACAAATCTAACTTGTGCAGCAGCAATGAGATTATTGCCGGCGTCCGTCTTTGACACTTTGACAAGAACCACCTTGTACCGATGTCATGCATTAAAAAGCTATAAAGTTCCACCAAGTTCGGTACGCTTTCTTAACAAGCCTTCAAGTTCCACCATGAACCCTACACATAGTGCTAATCAGCCGCAAAGTTCCAAATAGTACCATGTGCCTGTTAAAAAGCTCCATAGTTCCGCAAAGTACCGTCTATCTCTCAATCAGCCACAACCCAAGTAGCCTTAAGAAACTTTATTTGATTATTAACAGTTTTTTAAAGCCTTTAAAAATCAAATAGAGTTTCTTAAGAGAATATGACATTTGTCAGCGTTACAGCATAACGACGTATTCCGTTACCCTCTTTTTTCGATTCGGGTCATTATAACACACAGTGTTTTTCAAATTTTATCTACACCAGTTTCATTGTTTCAATATTAGGATAGATCATTTTCTATTCTTATTTCTATATAATAATGCGTATTTATTTTCACAACAAATATTTGTTTGTTTAACGGTACGTGAAATATGTTTTACTTTTTTCTTTCACTTTAATTGGTGATGATAAAAAAAGTAATTTGAAAATAAAAAATATATATTTCATACTTTTAAATATCATGTGCAATGAGTTTGATGAAGGGTATGCCATATTTGCTAATGAGATCATATTTGCTAAGGAATTCTTAATGAAAAAAATATTTTTTGTGCAAAATAATATACTCTTGATGAAGATAATTTTTGAGACATACTGTACATCGTCACGTACATGGCGCCTCCATTTCTTATGTCAAAAAGTTCGTCAAGCTTCGTGTGTATTATGTGTAGATGACAACAAAACCAAGCGTCTGCAACAATTTCTATCAGATATTGTCTAATTTGTGTATCATCAAGCTTTTACAACAGGTCAGTGTATCGATGTTACAAATCTCTTCACATGAGCTACATAAGTTTTATATTTCGCAGCATTTTCGATTCGGATAGCGTTTGGATATCATGCTTTCCGTCTACGGCTGCAGCAGACCTCCATGCTGATATAATGGAAGATACCCATGGAATGAAAGAAACTTATGTGACAAAGTGATAATATGCCGTGGCAAAATGATTGAATGTCGAATAAAAGTATGTGTGTTGCATTTATGCATTTATTCCATGAAATAATAACACTTGTTGTAACTTAACGAATATCTAGAAAATTCATGTAAAAGAGAAAGAGCAATACAGCCATCCCTGTCGATTTATTCGTTAAGTTTAATATTTTTCGTTAAAAATACCGGCTAAATTTTAAAATTTAACGAAACATTGACGAAGCCAGAATAGCGTTACGCAGTGTTTTAAGCCCTGGAATTACTGCTGTATGGAAAGCTAAATGTAATACTATTAGGCATACTTTTAACGGTTTCTTAACAGGATTGTGCTACTTGGGAAAGTACGACATCGGAACGATTTTTCGTTAAACAGCGCTAAATCAGCTATAAAGTACGAGCTGGCTATTTGGGATGCCTTCTAATCGCCTTATAATCGCCGGCGAATTGAAGGCGATCAGCAGTGCATTTAGCAGTAATTAAATGCCTTTGAAATATGTCATTGAAAAATTTCGCTTTTAATTTGAAATTTGAAATTGCAACTGTCATAAGAAAACCTTACAAGCGTCTTCGGCACTGCGCTGTTGTAGTGTTCCCAGATATGTGCGTGAGATTCGATAGCACGATTTACATGTTATGTTCTCTTGCGTTAAGCTCTGAGCTATTTCACTCTATTAAATATGGTCTGCATTATTCGGTTGTTAAAGACCAACCCGTTGAAAGGTATTAATATATCAAACTTATTTCGATAACTCTAGTAAAAGGAGAAATGAGATACATTTTTCTCCCATCCTGATTATGAAGGGTAAACATAGTCATTATTATGTTTTTTAAAAAGGTGTTTTTAAAATTTCGCTTCACATAAATTTGATTTGTTCTAATTATAGCAAGAAAATATTAATTTAAAAAGAAATAAACACAGAAAAAAGATAATAAAAATTAGGATTTGAACACACGCTTTCTCTGTACGGAACTAAAAGCGTTGTCACTACTCTAGTTGGCAGTTACATTAGTGAGGGTGCAAAACCAGTATATAAACAAGCTAAGATGGCGGCAAGTTATCTGTTCCCGTTGAATCAAAAAGTTGAAAGATTTCCAAGAGATCCCGTTTCAGCCGTAAAAGTTTCGGTTGAAATCTTTATTCGCCTTCTAAGGCGACTAAGGCCTTAAATGCCTTCTGAATGCCTTCAAAGCCGTTTAATGCTGGTAGGGTATATTTTTAAATCTTTTGTATTGATGAATTACATAAAATTTCACACAATTTACTGATAATTCACAATCACTTCACTCAATATTCATTCTTCAATTAACAAATCTAACTTGTGCAGCAGCAATGAGATTATTGCCGGCGTCCGTCTTTGACACTTTGACAAGAACCACCTTGAACCGATGTCATGCATTAAAAAGCTATAAAGTTCCACCAAGTTCGGTACGCTTTCTTAACAAGCCTTCAAGTTCCACCATGAACCCTACACATAGTGCTAATCAGCC
Organism: Anopheles merus; assembly: GCF_017562075.2. Taxonomy (NCBI): domain Eukaryota; kingdom Metazoa; phylum Arthropoda; class Insecta; order Diptera; family Culicidae; genus Anopheles; species Anopheles merus. Next base: position 55,084,037 of record NC_054082.1, read on the forward strand.
GCAAAGTTCCAAATAGTACCATGTGCCTGTTAAAAAGCTCCATAGTTCCGCAAAGTACCGTCTATCTCTCAATCAGCCACAAAGTACGACATCGGAACGATTTTTCGTTAAACAGCGCTAAATCAGCTATAAAGTACGAGCTGGCTATTTGGGATGCCTTCTAATCGCCTTATAATCGCCGGCGAATTGAAGGCGATCAGCAGTGCATTTAGCAGTAATTAAATGCCTTTGAAATATGTCATTGAAAAATTTCGCTTTTAATTTGAAATTTGAAATTGCAACTGTCATAAGAAAACCTTACAAGCGTCTTCGGCACTGCGCTGTTGTAGTGTTTCCAGATATGTGCGTGAGATTCGATAGCACGATTTACGTGTTATGTTCTCTTGCGTTAAGCTCTGAGCTATTTCACTTTATTAAAGATGGTCTGCATTATTCGGCTGTCAAAGACTAACCCGTTGAAAAGTATTAATATATCAAACTTATTTCGATAACTCTAGTAAAAGGAGAAATGAGATACATATTTCTCCCATCCTGATTATGAAGGGTAAACATAGTCATTATTATGTTTTTTAAAAATTTAAAAATTTAAATTTTTTTTAAAATTTCGCTTCACATAAATTTGGTTTGTTCTAATTATAGCAAGAAAATATTAATTTAAAAAGAAATAAACACAGAAAAAAGATAATAAAAATAAGGATTTGAACACACGCTTTCTCGGTTCGGAACTAAAAGCGTTGTCACTACTCTAGTTGGCAGTAACATTAGTAAGGGTGCAAAACCAGTATATAAACAAGCTAAGATGGCGGCAAGTTATCTGTTCTCGTTGAATCAAAAAATTGAAAGATTTCGAAGAGATCCCGTTTCAGCCGTGAAAGTTTCGGTTGAAATCTTTATTCGCCTTCTAAGGCGACTAAGGCCTTAAATGCCTTCTGAATGCCTTCAAAGCCGTTTAATGCTGGTAGGGAATGGAGCACTGCTGCGGTCCTAAGCGGTCACGTGGAGCCCCAAGAAAAAGAACTTGTCACCACTGAGAAAAAATGTGCATCTTAGTCCTTCTTTGGCTTAGAATTCCCAGTACAATGTTCACATCGACACTTCAGAAAGACCTTCATTTGTGTAACCGCTGAACCAAATCTAATCCATATCCCAGATAAAGGATGCATATTCTCGTGAGATGGAACTTTGATTTTGCGCATTAGTACCCAACCCCCCCCCCCCTCCCCCTCCCGCTTAACACTTCTTTCGCTTTTACTTTTTTTAACTCAGTTAAGTTTCGAGTTTTAACCTACCGAAAACTACCGATAAAATTTTGATGCGCCTACCGAAAACTGCCAAAATAATCTGGCCACACTGGCTAGAGCATTTCATGATTTTTTCGTTGTCGTTGCGTGCGTATCAACCGAGATAGGGGTGCAGTTGCCGTCAACGTAGCAAATCCCTTCTGCCCCTTCTGCGGGCTTAGCTGAGTCGAAGGGAGAAAGGGTCACTCTTTGTGGTAGCTACTGCATCGGATCGCCATTGGAGACTACTTGCTGTTTTGTAGCCACAATTTCTGGTACGTTTGGCAAAGGTAGAAAACGGAATTTCCAATTTCCTCGCCGTATGGTTTCACGATTACTTTCTGCTGTACTGTGGAGTTTACCTTAACTGTGTAGGAGTTTGGTAGTTTATAAATATATGTTGTGTTTTTATTAGTTTACACTATGTAGCAAGACACAAAAAACCCTGAACATTGCGTTAAGCAACATGCACTTTTAACTGGTGGGGGATGTGTTTTGGGGGCATTCATAAGTGGCAGTTTTCTCTTGCAGTTCAACGTTATACAGAGACAGAGAGAGAGAGAGAGAGAGAGAGCTTATTTGTCCGATGTAATTTCATTCGTTTCCGCTTGAAGCTAGTCGTTCCAATAACAGTATGAAAAATGGTGCATGTGCTACGGACGTGTTCGTGCGAAGAAAAACAATGCTAATCAAAGGCAAAGCTTATCAAAACGTGCCTTCCAACAATTTTTTATCGGTTTAACTAACTGTTCTCGCTAGTCATCGATACTTGATCCTGTAGGCACCTCATTCAACGAAAAAAAAAGTTGTTGTGCAATCACATGATACACCGATGAATCGGAAAGCTTAGAAAAACAATTCCTTCCCTCTGATAAGCAACGCTTTGTCATGGAAAGTTCAAACGAATGTTAGATCTGCCGAACACATTTCTAAGGGATTTGCACGGCTCTATGTGTGTAATTCTAGGACAGTGAAGAAAAGGGCGAACAGGAAAAAGGTGAGGCGTTCAGTTTATTGATTTTTCCTTCGCCGTCGCATTACCTGACTAACTCGCGGTCGTGAGCGTATGTGTGTGTGTGGTTCGACTTTTGTGTTCAGTTATAAGGAGGGGGCTTTGGGTTTAGCGATATATCAAAGATCTACGGTTATATTTATCGAGCTATCGGTTCTTCTAATGCAGCGGCCTATTTGGAGTTTCGAATTGCAAAACAAAATCGTCACAGCAGCACATGTGTTCGATTTGTGTTACAAGTGCAGGTTGTTGAGAGAGTTGATAAGGGAAGGAAGTCAGCGCAGTTTGCGGTGTGTGTGAGACAGCGTGAAGTCCAAGGTGAACCAGCAGCAGTAATCGAACGCACATCCGGAGCATTTGTGTCATTGGCACCGATAAAGTTGTTCTGCTTTTTTTTTAACGAAAAAATATATCTGTTTTTGATTTATCGCCTAACAGTAAGACGCTCTTATAAGGACGTTATATTCGATCCAAGAGTTAAGCGAGCACGGGGTTGTGTACGCTAATTTCTTTGCTAATTTGCGTAGTGCCTGAACCTGTGATTGCTGTGGCATCTCACAAAGTCAAATAATTGACGTCGAGAACACTGCGTAATTTACGGACGTCGTTGTTGATGTGTTTGGAGTTCCCGTGTCTTTTACTTTCGAAAACACTTCGTAGCAACGTCATTGAACAGCACGTCCCTGCCCACTAGATTGTAGCGTTGTTTGTTTTATTACACGTGTTTGAGCGATAATTATCAGTCGTTACATTCACCACCCTTCTACACACCGGCCGGACTATGTTTTCCGTGCTTGAATATCATTAAAATTTAAACTTTTAGAAATACCATTTAAACCATTTGCTTTAATAAAGTTTAATCATTTAAAATTTATTTTCAGAATCAACACAATGTCTTCACTGCGCTACGAAATTAACGATGGCATTGAGGGTGGCATCCAGCAGCAGCCAGCGTCGGGCAGCGGTCTCAAAAGTGCCCTGAACGCGGCGCCCGGTGACGAGCTTTTCAATAACATGATGGAGGCTGACTTCAGCATAAGAAAGCGGCGTGTTTGGGCCCCCGAGGAGGTGTCCCTCGCTTCCGAAGACATCGACCTGCTCGATGATGACGACGATCTGGAGGAGGAGGAAGACGATGGGGTCGGTTGTCCGCTGCCCTCAACGCCGGAGGATAACCAGCTGCTCGAGGCAGAAATGACTGAGGTGCTGAAGGCAGGCGTGCTTTCCGACGAGATCGATCTGGGTGCATTGGCGCACAATGCGGCCGAGCAGGCGGAAGAGTTCGTGCGCAAGGTGTGGGAAGCTTCCTGGAAGGTTTGCCACTTCAAGAACCTGCCGGCCTGGCTGCAGGATAACGATTTCCTCCATAAAGGCCACCGGCCTCCGTTGCCTTCGTTCAGCGCTTGCTTCAAGTCCATCTTTCGCATACACACCGAAACCGGCAACATATGGACTCATCTGTTGGGTTGCGTCATGTTCATCGGCGTGGCGGCCTACTTCCTTACGCGCCCCTCGTTCGAAATTCAGCTACAGGAGAAGCTCATCTTCCTCACATTCTTCATCGGCGCAATCATCTGTCTAGGATTTTCGTTTGCGTTCCACACGCTGTGCTGCCACTCGGAAATGGTGGGAAAGCTTTTCTCAAAGTAAGACCACATTTTGACCCGTTGGGACTGCGTGGATTGAAGAGAAGTTGTAATATTGTTTAATTGATTTCCGTTTTGCTAAATAGGCTGGATTATTGTGGCATCGCTTTGCTCATCATGGGTTCGTTCGTTCCTTGGCTTTACTATGGTTTCTACTGTCACTATAAGCATAAGCTGATTTACCTGACTGTGGTGATCGTGCTTGGAATTACTTCGATCATTACCTCCCTGTGGGACAAGTTTTCGCAGCCAAATCTGAGACCGCTCCGTGCAGGTGAGTATGATTGGCGCAACAATTAGTAATCGAGCAGCCTGCACTGTACATCATTAACCGCTTGACTTTTGTTTGCATTCCCAGGAGTCTTTATGAGTTTTGGGTTGTCCGGAATTATTCCAGCTATTCATTACGTGCTTATGGAAGGATGGTTTAGCAAAATTTCCCAGGCAAGTCTGGGTTGGCTTATCCTGATGGGCTTACTGTACATTCTCGGCGCTCTTTTCTATGCCTTGCGCGTTCCAGAACGGTGGTTCCCGGGCAAGTGCGACATTTGGGTAAGTATACGATTGAGAAGCGACAAAAAAAAAAATCATCATTGCACATCCCATACTTATCCCAATCACCTGCTTGTTTTGCAGTTCCAATCGCATCAGATCTTCCACGTGCTTGTACTTGTGGCCGCGTTCGTGCACTATCATGGCATCAGCGAAATGGCAATGTATCGAGTAACTGTCGGTGAGTGCGACATTCCTCATCAGCATCCTGCTATTAGCTTCTAAATGGGAAATGATGGTGAACGAATGCGTTGCTACACGAGCCCACGAGCTGATTCCCAAATGTTGATGAAAGCGCTTGTACATCACACACACATACACACACCCGCAAAGATACACTCAGTATGTAACATCTCAGTGAAGAAGCAGCCCAAATCACAGCGCGGGGAATCGGATTTGTCGGACTATTAGCTGGTGAGAGAACAATACACAATAGCCAGCGACTTGGATAATTTATTATAGTGTTGTATCGGGGATAATGTTTAATTGCAATATTTGATTTCTTATTTCAATTACTCTTGTTTTCTATATTTGTTACAGTCGCAATGTTTCAGGTATGCTTGTTTTTGAATATGCGTTTTTAATCCATATTATATATGTTGAACCATCAATCTATTATTAAGAAACCCGAATGACAGTAACATAAGTTTACGATTGGATGTTCTTGATGGATGCGCAACATTAGCGAGTAGTTCAAAACCAAATTATAGACTATTCATTCAGATGCGTGTGGCATTGCTGCTCGAGCGATCATACAAAATCGTACGTATCCACGAATCCAAACCCATAGTACTTCATAAACAGCCTGAAAAAGCACATCGCCATTAGCTTTGCATGGTCCATACACTGCACTGAGAGGATGGAACCGGTTGAAATGGCTGCATGGTGATAAATGCAGCCACAGGCAATATGTGCTAATCGTTTCCGAAATTATGAGTATTAAGTTGCACACGCATACAGAGATAGTTCAGATTTAATGTTAAGGGGTAGCGCATATTGGGTAGCAACGTAATACACACGTAAAAAACACCCTTAATCATCAATCTTTATTATTCCGGCTCTTACTTTTCTTAGCATTTCATGCAGCATACACACTATGTCAACAAGTGTAGATAATGGTAAACATTTATCAAAAATAGTAAATCGTACCACACATAATAACTCACTGGGCAAACACTGATAAAATCACTGGCTAGTGTCCAACAACAGAAAAGCTGTGGGAGGGAATGTAACGAGTGGACAGGAACGAACATTCATTCTTCTTTGCAACGCGAACGTGTGTCCTTCCATCATCGGCTCGGCAGTGGGATGTCACTCTTTTACGATGTGTTGTGTTGTTGTGTTGGAATGGAAGGTGAAGCAAAAAACAAAATAAAAACGGTAGCGATATATACATATATATATGAACACATCTTGGGAATATGCGGATAACGAACGGGATGGGGGGAAATAAATGTTTAACCAATAAGTAAGGCTAAACCAATTACAAACAAGCACACACACAAACCCACTAAATGGTAACACAAAAAACTGTACTAGCTATGGGAAAGTTAAATACAATTCATGTGTGTACCGAAACTCGATGGTTTTACGACTTTTTCTATTGTTTCTGCTCAACTAGATGACACCCCGGAATGTTTTCCAATTAGTATAATGTGAATGGTACAATAAAACTCGTAAAGCACTTCTACACGTATACGAGAATCTTGAACAATGAACACAGTGCTATTAGTTGGTTGTAGATTTATTTATTTCATCAATATTTCATACAAACTGTTATTTACCGACATGTACGCTTCTATATATATGTGTGTCGCGCAGGCTTCAGTACGAGTCCATGCCGTTTTGAATCCATCATCAGTTTATACCGAGACGAAAAGAAAGAACAATCGCTTGTGTATAAAGAGTATAGTAGAAAAATAAAATGCCAATAGATTATCCTACTGCCCTACCCGTCCTAGACGCAACAGCTAATTTGGTTTTCCTGGAACGCACTCTTCTTATCATTTCCCCTCCGTTTACAAGCATAAAACCTTCTTCTTCAAATCTCTCGCTAAAAATACATTATTCCTTGAAATTACATATTCGATGGAAGAAAAATGAAGTGCAATTATAATTCACAATTATTTCACTGAATTCGAGCGCAGTATCTTTCGACAACTCGTAACAAACTCTAATACATAAGGTCAAATATTTAATATTTTATGGATTACGAACCGAAGAAAAAAAAACAAACAAATTAACGAAGCGCTTTCTACATCTCAACAGGTGTATGCATCCGTTATCTAAACAGCCAACAATAGAATGTACTAATGTGAATCATGATAATGATTTCAACGGCGTTTCTTGTACTTGTTTCCTAGATACGTTTTGCGTGATAAAGGGAATACAGTAGGTAACCGCTAACTGAGAGGTTCAATTTGTGAGAAAAATTCACATTTGCTATAAATTTCTCTTCGTAAGATGCCGGATGTTTCATGTTTTGACATTCATGTGTTGTTCAACTGAGAATCACTCCAGTTAGATAACTTTTAGTTTAAAAAAACTCCAGTAAAACACATCCAGTTAGCGGTCACCTACTGTAATATATTATTACACTACATAAAGATGAGGAAAAGAAAAAAAGCCCCCTAACGGTGTTTTGTTTCATGGTTCGATGAGTTCATTCTTCTAATAATTTTCGTATTATTTGCATTATCATGAAGACACATTTGCTCTCTGCTATCCTATGCTAGATCAACAGAACGGATCTTTGTTTTCTCCAAATTGGTGATTTAAACCCACCCGTCCGATTCCAGTCGGTTACAAATGCGTTTCACTGGCAATCACGTTCCGACATCGCCGACGGATGTGTCCATTGATACTTCACAGATAGGAGAAATATTGTTCCACTTAGACGGTTACGGTTTTGTATCGCATTTCTTTGCCGCAAATGTAAGAAAGTGAGTGTTTGTTTTTTGTTTCAGCTCGTTTACTAAACCAGCTCTTGTAAGGCGAGTAAAGATTGGCGTAGAAATTCGTACTGTCCTTTAGCGTGCTTTATTTCCAACTCTGCCAGATCAGTCAAGCTGTGGATAAACACACAAAACAAAAACAACACACACACAAAAGGGTGTTCCCAATTAGATTGTTTCAGATTGGGCAACGATCAACGAAATTACCTTTTCTTGAAGGCAGCTACACGGCGCAATCTAAAGCTGACCAATTCTTCTTTGCCGCGTGCTGACATCGATTCGAACTTTTCGCATGCCTGTGTCTGTGCACTTTCCGCCTGAAATCAGAAAATCGACGATGAAATAAAACCATTTTTCTACCACCTGGCTGCTAACTACATTCTCGTTTAGGCATGCATTTTTAAAAGCAAAACCATTCCCACCTCCTGTACTTCCAGCGGCTAAAACGCCCATCGTGGAAGAAAGCATAAAAGAGAAAGAAAGACAGACAGATAAAGCATATACACAACCGGGGGACCAAAGATAGGAACAAGGGCGACAGCATGGGTGGAAAATGTTTCTATTAATTTGATCGCTGTATTTACATTCCTTCGTGGTGGTAACTCACGGTGCTTAGCGAAAATTTCTTACCGCGTGAACATCCTTATTTTTCGCCCGTGCCTTTTCTAGGTTGCGGTTGGCGGCTTCGTACGCAGCCAAGCAGCGCAAACGGCGAATTAACAACGCTTTGGCTGCATTACTATCCCGTTGATAGTATCGCAGCGTATCTCCCAGCTTCAGGTCCTGATCGCTTGCCACGCGTCCTTCCATGTTCTGGGGGAGTGAAAGTAAAAGTAAACATTACACGCGCTTCAGAAAACGTTTCCAGTTTCCCTACAATAGTCCCTTAAAAAGGGAACAACCCATATTTACCCTTATTTTTTCGAAAATATCGGACGTCTTTGCCAAAAACTTCTCCATTGAGCCGTGTTCCGCGGTGGACAGCGCCAGCAGTTGCGATGAAATGCGCACATGCGAATCGGCCACGTCCTTGTGTTTGTTGGTCATTTTCTCCGTTCGTATCGCGGCCTCTTTCAAGTGAGAATGGTACTCGCCCAAGAACTGCAGCTCGTGCTCGAAGAAATCGTTTACATCCTTCACCGTGGCACCGAGGTAGATTTCATCTGTCGTTTTGCCGATGCTTTTCACCAGTCCACCAAAGATGTCGATCTTTTTCTTCATTTTTGCACACAAATCCTGGTCGTACACGAGGAACACCTTCAGGTGCGAATCCTCTCGGAACACGGGATGCGAGGCGAGACGCGTCAGGAAGACTTCGTGCATGGCGACAGTCTTTTTAAAGGTGGCCAAATATTCGGCTTCCAGCTCCAGCTTCATCTTCTTAAACTCCTCCTTGGTCATATTGCCTTCGCCTTCGCCCAGCCGTTGCAGCTTCTCGCGCGATGCATCGAAGTCAGGCCGGGGCGGACACGGTGGGATAATGTAACCGGCATACTCTTCGTTCTCTTCGAAGCGATCGTGTAGCCAGACGAATTCCTCGTGCTGTCGGACCACCAGAAAGTCGGGCTTGTCAAAGCCGGGTAAGTTCGTGCGCGTGTGGACGGTAAATTTCACCCGCTCCTTCTCACTCAATGCGTCGGAAATGTCGACCTATCGGGGAGAGTGTGTTATGGATATGAGTTAAGATAAAAATGCATCGCCGGCAATGCGATTACGGTGTGCGAACAAAGAAAGTCGCAACATGACTCACCAGTAGGGAATTTTCCGGCAGCGCTGTGGTGGTTCCAGTAGTTGATCCGCCCTCAACGGATCCCTGCCGCGAACCTATCGTCTCCGGGACGGTGACACTCGGACTCGTCGCTTGCTGCGGTGATCCGTTTTCTTCGATTCCATCCTGCAAAAAGACAAATCATCACACCACAAGTGTCACAAAGCCGCCCACATATCGCACAGTCTGCGTTATCACTGTGCTACATGAAGCACAATGTAATTTCTACAGAGAGCGGTGCCAGCACGGCACATACTTTCATTATCGTCTGCACCTACCATCATCTTGGCTTGATTTTGAATGATTCGCTACTTCCGGTAACACTACGACCCGTATCTACTTTCCTACTGCGTTAGGAATGCGAACTATCTGGCTGGGAAGATCAAACCACGGCCAATACCGACTTGGGTCAAATGTTTTAACGAAACTAATTCGATGAATCAGTACACGAACGGCCGGGCTATTCGTTTGCTCGCAACAAAGCCACACAACTGAAAGGAAGGACTAATATGTTTTCACGCTGCTGTAAAAGCCATAAGGAAATCACGCAACAGTGACTAGCGAATGCGGCTCGTGGGGAGTAAATTTCTCTATTATTTTCTCCACTGATGTCCCATGCAAACTACTTCGTCAGCACAATATTGTAAACTTCTACACTCGACAGATATGAGATTGATATGATTGCAATGGTGTGTTTATGGGTGTTTGTGGGCCAATTTGAATGCGCATGTGTTGGTGCGTATCTGTCAAACTGTGTGCGTTGGTTTATGCTGAAGGGTTTTAATTTCGGCCGACAATCTTAGCTGAAACGACGGATACATTATCAGTTGACGTGTTTTGTAAGCGTTTTCCCGTAATTTTGCAACAGTTTTTTCTGCAATAATTTGAACAATGCCAACCGATAAAAATGCAAACCCTTTTTTCGAATGGTTTTGGGACACTTGGAGCCGCATGACAGTCCATTCAAGAAATGTCAACCGGGGAAAGAAACAATAACAACGCTTTCATTTGCGTGCAGGTAAATCCCTGGCGTTCTGCTGCGCTGTGGACAGATTGCTTTAAATCGATAAAGTATGGAAATCTCACCGATAGAGGATCTTAAAATCATCCCAGACATTGTACAGCCGTACCCTGATCCATCCGTCGGTCGGGAGGGAGTGATTGTCATAGACAATGGCTCGTTCAACTGCCGTGCAGGCTGGATGTTGAAGGAAAAGCCAGCATTGGTGTTTCGCAATATACTGGCCAAACCGCGGAAGGATCGCAACAAAAAAGACATCGAAGTGGCCACCGTTCCTGTGACACAGATTGGCAACGACATAGTGAACATCGAGGCATTGCGGCTTCAGTTGCGCACACAGTTTGATCGCAATGTCGTCACACACTACAATGTACAAGAGCAAATATTCGACTACATTTTCACCAAGCTTGGAATTAACTCGGAAAACAGCGTGCCACACAAGGTCATGATTACCGAGTGTTTGTTCAATCCAAACTACTGCCGAAGTTTGATGTCGGAGCTGCTCTTCGAATGCTACGACATACCGGGCCTTTCGTACGGTGTGGATAGCCTACTGAGCTTTCACTCGAATCAGCGTGGGAAGAGCGGACTGATCATCGCCACCGGTTATCATACCACGCACGTCGTGCCAGTGCTGAACGGACGCATGGTGGTGGAAAATATACGGCGCATAAACATTGGAGGATCGCACATGATCGCCTTTCTGCACCGATGTTTGCAGCTGAAGTATACATTCCACATTAACGCGATCACGTTGAGTCGTTCGGAGGTGTTGTTGCACAAGTATGGAGAGTTTGCGTACGACTACATGGAGGCGCTCCAAAACTGGGCATGCCTGACATATTATGAGCAAAACGTGAAGAAAATACAGCTGCCTTACAATCAGACCACTGCAGCGCCGGCACTAACGATGGAGCAGAAGTTTGAAAAGAAGAAAGAGCTTTCCAAACGATTGGCAGAGATCAATGCACGGCGGCGTGAGGAACGACTGGCGCAGGATGAAGAATTGCTAATGCAGCTACAGCAACTAGAAGAGTCCGCGGAAGATGGAGAGGACATTCGTGATGGTTTGGTCGAGCACAGCATCAAAGACGTGGGCGAGCTGAAACGAATGATTGCCACCGTAAATTCTCGAATCGAAAAAGCGCGTCAAAAGATGAACGCACCATGCGCGGGCGGCTCCCAGTCGCAGCTGCCATCTGATTCGGACAAATTATTACAACCCCCGCCCAACATGTCTGTGGTCGAGTGGGTCGAGGAAACACGCCGCAAGCGTGACGCCATAATAGAGAAACGACAAGCGCGAAGGCAGCGTAAGCAGGACCTTGCCAAGCGGCGGACGGCAGCCGCTCAGGAGCGAATGCGCATCATTTCCCACCTCGCCCGAAAAGAGAAGGGTAGCGATGATTTCGGAATGCGTGACGAGGACTGGGATGTGTATAAGCAAATCAGTCGCGAAGAGGATAGCGACAATGAAAACGACAGTGAACGTTTGGTGGAGTATGACATTATTCTCAAGCAGTACGATTCAACGTACGAAGATCCGCTGCTGACGATGTCCGGCAATTCCGCCGAGCTGTACCAACTGCATGTTGGCGTGGAACGTATCCGCGCTCCTGAAATTCTGTTCCAACCAAGCATCATCTGTAGCTACGAAGCGGGACTGGCCGAAACGATTGAGTTTGTGTTGAAGCTGTTTCCCGCCGAGCAGAGAGGTTGCTTGGTAGACAATATTTTTCTGACTGGCGGGTGTGCCAAAATCCGTGGCCTGAAAGACCGACTGTCGCGAGAGATGAGGGAAATGCTTCCATTTGAGTCCAGGTTCGAAATCGAGGTTGCTCGCGAGCCAGTGTTGGACGCTTGGAACGGAGCGAGCAAGTTCTGTTTAACCGAAACATTTCGCCAATCACTGATAACTCGTCCAATGTACGAAGAATGTGGTGGAGAGTACCTAAAAGAACACGTGCATGGTAACGTTTACTTCCCAACGCCAAAAGATTGTGGCGATCAGCTGACGGGATGAGAGGAACCCAAGAGCTAATAAATATTCATTTCTTTACTGATCGATCTATTGTGCAAATTGTATTGTATTGACTATGGTACTCAGACTAAATCTGTGGCTATTATAATGTACTTAAATTATACAGGACTACAATAAATTCACTTACTCTATTGCATAAATATAAATGGAAACGAAATGCGTATTTTCCAAAAGCGAAAACAATCAGCTGTTAACGAAAGGAAACGGACATTTTCAAATTTGGTACATTTCTATTGGGTCATTTAGTTTTGACATTTGGTCAGCGCCCAAACGACCCAAACGATGTGCAAACGACGAATTTGCCACAGAGCACCGCCTAATAACTTCACAAGTTTTCGTCAACGAAGACAGAAGGCCAGCTGAAGCAAAACAAGTGTCTTTTTCTGTTGTGATCGTCGTACAATAGGGGGTGGCCGGTGAACTATAGTTACATTATTTAGTGATTTAGTGTATTTTATCGTTTTTTCCGTTCCTGCAAAGCATCGGCATCGTCTCTAGCCAACCAATTGGATCCGAGCGAATAGTGATCTTTCCTGTTTGTGTAGACTGTATTGAAGGTAGAGAAGGGGGAGAAAAGTTCGGGAAAATTGTCATCGAACATTCGACGAGGGCCAAAGTGAAATTTTCAGCCTGGCTGAAATAGCTATCGAAGAAAAACGAATAGCAGAATCGAGCCATAACCGGATACCGTACACAAAACAATTTTCATTTTTGAAGGGGGAAAATCAATCACCACACTCACACACACACATATATACCCCCACCAAAGGTTGTTTTTACTGCGCTACATAGGGAGGGAAGGGCACAGAGAGGGTTGGGAGCGAAGCTGGATGCTTGCAGGAACTAAATCAAACGCCAATCCAGTCTAGGATTGACGAAGTGGATTATGGCAGCGGAAGGGATGATGAGTTGGTGAGGCAAGGCGCGTAGATTCACTCGAATAGGGCTAGTAGTACGAACGTGGCTTCGATTGCGTATGTTATGTTTTTGTGTGTGGCAAAGTAAGCAGATCATATAGGAAGGTTGTACTGTATCGAATGTTTGGGTGTAGTTTGGTAAAATAATCTTTAAAAGATGTTGTGGGAAGAATGATGTTATGAAAGGTGGTAAAAGACTGGATATCTTCAGCAACGGAGCAGTTGTAAAGTACTCCCGCAGTGACAGAGACATCCGATGCTTACGACGCGCGACCAGTGAAAACGATTGAAAGTCTGGCATCGTAACGTAAGGAAAGCGATCGCATCGGACATCCACACGGAATCACGTAAATACGAACGCGTTGGAGCTATGTATTAATTTGTGGCGGATTGCGTAACTTAACGCTGTGGGATCGGACCGTGCAACGATAATAAGTGACCTACGGACCCGCTACGACTTGTCCACACACCTCCAGGTTGCCCTGCGAGGAACCAACGACCTACGAACTGCGATTAGCTAGAGTTCGAGTTTCGAACGCAGTGCAATCATTGCGCAGTGGAAGAGAGTATCTGTTGCGGATACACAAATGCAATAGACGCCCTCACGACGATCAAGATGTCGATCGAGGAACGATTTAATGCGGCGGTAAACGTAATCAGGGGCCTGCCAAAGAATGGTAAGTTTAGTAATCCGAGGTGAGCGATAATCGATGAATTTGGGGAAGCAAACAAAACACGATGATTCGGTCAAAGTTGAGGTATCTTATCGTAGAATGGTTGGGGTTTGTTTTTAAAGTACCAACCGAAACTGATAAGATATTACTTGCAAATCTACCTTTTCTATTAATATAATATTAAATCAATGCGACACAAAAACTTATTATTCCTTAAATCTTGGAGTAAAAAGGCAGCATTGCAATTATCAGAACATTTCCAAAATAATTAACACAATTAAATAATGTTTGATACTGGTATCGGTTACTGGATGCAAAATGTATGTCAACTTTTCTTCTGTATTCTGCTGTTGTTGTTAAGTGTCATTGTTCTGGTTACCAGTTAAATGCGTAGTTACGCATGTATAAACGCTTTACTTTCTTCCAAGCGCCAGTCCAGTGGCCTTCTTTTGGCTGATGCAGAATAATTATATGGAATGATGGAAAGGAGACCGTCACATTGCTAGGGGTGTAGTAACCTTCATGGATGGCTCGTGGAGAATACGGTCGCACAAAACAAGTGACTTGCAGGTTGCAGGCAACGACTCAGCGATTTACGAAGGTTTTTGACACCCGAGGGAAGTAACGCAAATGACGGCCGCGTCTGACTGGTTTAGCTTTCTTGCACCAAACGTGGCCGCACAAAGCAACAAGGTCAATGAGGTTTTTACGGTGGTGAAACACCGCGCATCACAAATGCGGAGCTGCAAATGAGATTTGGTTACCATGGTCATCTATGAAGTTTTATAGATTGCTTAATGTACTTGTACTGCAGACAACGTTAATGGTTTGACATAGGGAGACAATTCATTGTAGTGTAGACTAATAGTGATACATAGTAAAGTTACAGAGACATACCTACCTAGCTTGGGAATCGTGATTGAGTGGAACAACATTTTTTAAAAATTGCCTTTGTATCATTGTACTCTTTACTTCACAGGACCGTATCAACCGAGCAATGATATGCTGCTACGATTTTATTCATACTACAAACAGGCTACTAAAGGCAAATGTTGTGAACGCAAACCCGCCTTTTGGGATGTTATTAATCGGTGGGTAGAACAGGATCGATCACGAAGCATTTGATTTTATCTTCTGTTTACTTTTCATTTTATTTTGGCATACAATTAAACAGTGCAAAATGGGATGCTTGGAATCGGTTAGGAGATATGGACAAGGAAGAGGCTATGCAGAAATACGTCGATGAATTGAAAAAGGTAATTATGTTCAAAATGCAAACATCGGTCAAATATTGAAAGAGATTCCTATTTTTTTACACCAAAGATTGTTGAAACGATGTCCTACACCGATAATGTGGCCAACTTTATGGAGTACAGCATGAGCGAACTGGATAACGTCAGTATCCAGGATTTGGAGATGGTTGCACCGGAAGCGATTAAAAAAGCTCGTTCTCGTCCAAACTCACCGCTTGCTTCGCGCGAAGCTAGTCCAAATCGACTTTCGCCAGTCACACCGCCGCCTCCGCCAATGATGTCCTCGTCGGTAGCACCGATGGCCAATGGTCATGTGCACAAGCCAACGGCGATCAATGGATATGCGAATGGTAGTTACGCCGGTCATCACGCTGCACATAATCAGCATAATCAGACGAATGGATTCGCTTCGTCCACGATAAGTAACGGCGCTAGTTCGGGACCGTCTGAGCTAAGCGACGACGAGTACATCGACACGTACGATGATGACTTCGAAAGCGAAACGACCACTGTGTTCCGTCCTATTGAGGCCGTCAATCACGCCCACTACTATCAAAATGGGTTATCGGGCTCGGTCGGTGCGCCCCTGGTTAACGGAGGTGGAGGTACGTTCCTACATGGTTCACAAGGGGCAGGATTCGCGCGAACTGACGTGGCTGCTCAGATTACGCGAACAATCGAACGACTAAATAGCAGCGTGCAGGAGATACAGAGCCGCGTCAGTGTGATTGAACAATCGGTGGCTGAATTGCGAGAGCAACAGCAGCAGCAAATGACAAAGATTCGTGCTTCCTCTGTTCGGTCTTCACGGCCTAACTGGTGGCCTTTTGCAGAGATTTCTCCGGGACTGTTAGCATTCGTCATACTTTGGCCGCTGGTGATAAACCGAGTTACTGGCAGCTGGACGCAGAGGAAGCAACCCTGAAGAGCAAACACGTGCTGCTCTGCAATCGTAACTGTCGGACGCCAATCGTATTGCTGGAACGGTAGAACAAATTTTACAAGTTGTGAATAGTAATAATATTTAGCTCACGCCTTGGTGCAGTTCATTCGCTTAGAAGGTAGACGACTCTTTACTCTGTGCAAACAGCACGCCCGTACTATCAGTGCAGTAGTACGTGCAGGTGCCGTGATCGAGGTGTGTGTGTGTGTGTGTTCGTGTTTGCAAGTTCCAATTCCAGGATTTTCAGCGTCACTCGCATGCTTCTGCTGACGAGTGAACAAACTCAAGCCAATAACCAATAGACAGGATACTACACCTCGACAGCTTTAGCGCAATAGATTTTGTAATGGTGAAGTAGAGGACGAAAAAGAAAAGAAATGAAACAACATTCCGTTGATAGGGTGAACGAAAGAAGTTTGCTTTTTTACTTGCGATTGGTAAAGGAGTGTTGCAATGCAGCCTGATAATTTATGTGTTGGGTCTCATCACAGTTGTGGTATCGCTAAAGTTAAAGTGCAATTTGTTTATATGTAACTTGTTATAATTGTGCGGACTGTAGAACAGCTAGTTATGCTATTACACTGTTTGAAAATCAATATTATGATGATTGTTTTACGGTGCGGATATTTTTGTTATTAACCATTTTCGTTGTAGTTTTTCCTTTTGGATGTTATTTTTTGCGATTTTATACACCGATATATTATTTGTTATTTAAGATTTGGTTTTTTACTTTTTTCTTTCACTATTTTTTATACAAATAGATGGAAAGGCTAGGGGAAATACATTATTTTGTTATTAAATTACATAAATTGAATGGGAGTGAGTTTGCAGTTTAGTGACGAAATTAGAAAGAACACATAAATATCAAGCGGTAGATAATTTTTGCAGCGATGGCCAGGCTTTTGCTATGATTAGGGGTATTGATAGCGAAATTGTAACACATCTACACATGTTCTTATGGTTCGGATACAAATAAAGAATGCTCTATGCAAACAAAATGTGTTGTTCAATCGTTGCAACTTTGTATGTAGAACCATATATCGAATGGTTGCAACGTGGTTAATCTGTTTTTTTCTGTATCTGTGCAAAGTTGCACTTTTTGATTCGCGTGGTAGGCTTGCGTAGCGCCAACGCTCAGTTCAAAAAAGCCAGTTAAACATTTGCTACGCGTATTAATTGTCACCCTGTGTAAAGTTATTTCGTACTTTTAGGCTCTAAAAGTACTTTTTGTTAATTTTATGCGAATATTCGTAATTTTATTGATGGAATATTTCAATATTTCTGATAATTTGTTTAATTAAATGTCAACAATTTTGGTCGTTGATTCGCAAAGTCTGTCGTTTATCTGTCAGAAAGCTTGACACATTTTTTTTGTAAACAATTAAGCAACAACGTGTTTCTTTGTGGCAATATGGATTTTGCCAAAAACATACTCCTAAAATATGGCTGGAAAGAAGGTAAGATTTCGAGGGAAAGTTAAGCGCACCGTCTGCTATTTTTCATCTGCTCCGATGTGTCATTTCAGGTGAAGGGCTCGGGAAAAACTCGGACGGCATTACGGCGCCGCTCAAAGCCAGTTTCAAGTTTAGCACTAGCGGAATTGGAGCCGACAAGGTCAGTGACGCTAAAAACAATTGGTGGGAGCGTGTTTACAATGAGGCGGCCGGCAATATTGAGGTTGAATCTGGCGGAACCAAGGAAACCGAAGTGCCGGTTTCACTTCGGCAGGTAGATGCAGAAGCGGTTGAAATTACCACTAAGAGCTACTCGGTGAACAAACTGAAGCGGAAGGATATGGATCAACAAGGACCGAAAGGTTCAATGTACGGTAGCGTGTTTCTTAAAGCCTCCACCCTGTTGGGAGGTATTGGGCGTGAAGAAGACATGCCGGATCATGTTCGCACGGAGGATATCGAGTTTGCTCCCGTTAAAACTCTTACGGATGAGGAGCTGTTTGCGGCGTGTGGTGGCCGAACGGCCCACAAGTAAGCATTACTAATGCATGGCCATGGTTCCGTGATATTTGTAATAATTTGGTCTTGTTCTCTTTATCCAGAGGTGCTCGTCATGGACTGAAACTGAACGGCAAGTTGGCACGGATAGACGAACAGAACAATAAGCTCTTGCAGGAGCTGGAGAGCAGATCTTTCGAGGATGTGATAAAGTCTAGTGACTGGCAGGTACAGGCGTCTAAAAACGGGCGTCGAAAATCGAAAAAACAGAAGCGGAACGAGCAGCGGTGGATCGCACACGGTTCAGCGGACGCCGAGGATGAAGTGAAAGATATGATCCATCATGCCGATTACGTGGTAGCTAAGAACAAAAAGAAACAAAAGGTCCATCAAAAAACGGACCAAGAGCTGGCAAACGAAATGTCAAGCATGTTCGCCGAGCTGCCGGAAGAGGATGGTGGAGTGGAAGAAAACGAACCGGAAGCGGCGCCGAAGCCGAAATCAAAGAAGCCGAAGCATAAATCCAAATCGGCATCGAACAAGGGCGCTTCTCTGGAGCAGGAGTTAGATCTGCTAAGTGAAAAAATTCGCAAACTAGATCACAGCTCGGTAACAATTAAGAAGAAAGATAAGAAAAAGAAAAGCAAACTAAAACTGGCTGCCGATGACGACGATACAGCGATGCTCGACCCTGCGGCTAAGTACCGTAAGGACTATCGCCCTGACTTGAAGCAGAACAACCGTTTGCTTAAGTCTGTCGTGCCGCATGAAGTTAGCGTGGAAACGGTTGCCAAGAAGCCGGCACCGTTGTTAGGGTCAGATTCTAGTGATGGAGAGGAAGAAGATGTCGTGCAGCGGGTGAACGAAGAACAGAACCGGTACAGGTCGAAAATGAGAGCCAATGTGCCAAAGATAAACATTATCGAACCCACGGAGGAGGACAGTCTCGTGCTGGGACAGAGTCTGAAAGAACGTCACAAGAACGATGTGAAGCGTGTGGGTAATCGTACCACAGGCGGCAAACGGAAGAAAACGAAGAAAAATCAACGCGTGTTGGCTAAGCTGGCGGATTCGCTGTCTAAAAAGTTGTAAACGGAAAGCAATAATATGTTACTAACACCAAGACGTGGTAGTGCCTTGTTTTGGCGGGAGGAGAAAACAAGGATAATCCCCGCGTTGAAGGGGAATTCAGGCACACTTCGTAGATGATATCCTTGAGCAACGTGAACCGTACATTGCGGGGTTCGTGTACAATAAAACGTTATCATTATTCAATGATCATCATATTTTATAATGGTTTTGCATGTTTTATTGTGAAAGGAAACTGGGAAAAAACGAGAAACTAGTAAGTCTTTTTAATTACGCTAAAATTATTTACTCCAACTGCTCACGCTAGCCACATGTCACATGGATATGTTACGGCTTTTCGTAGATCTGTTTCACTCCATCCAGCACGCATCCGACTGTCCTACTTCCGAAGATTTTTTCTTTGGAATGGTATAAAAATGTATGAGTGGTCAAATTGACTGCAATTAAAGAAAGTGCATCGTAAGATTAACAAAGAATTACGTTGCCAAACGGTTTATAAACACTGCACAGTGGGTTATCGTAAGTTTATTAACATTTTTATTACTGCTGTCAAACAAAATGTCCGATGTTAACCACAACATTCATTGGCGGGAACAATTTTCTCATGAACGTAAACAAAACGATAGCAATGGGAAAAGTGTGCGGTTAACTGAGTTAGTAATGTTCACCAAGTTGCAGATCTTTGTATAATAATTTGCCTGCGTGCCTAAGATCAAAGTGACATAGACCGCTACGTAAAGAAATGGGCATCACCGGGTTGCTGCCGTTCCTGGAAAAGGCGAGCAGCGCTTGCCATTTGCGCGAACTCCGTGGCAAGTGTGTAGCCATAGACACTTACTGCTGGCTTCATCGCGGAGCGTTTGGTTGCGCAGAACGGTTGGCCCGTGGCGACTCGACTGATATGCACATTCAATACTGCCTGAAGTACGTGCAGCTGTTGCTTTCGCACAATATCAAACCAATCCTCGTTTTCGATGGACAGCATCTGCCAGCGAAAGCTGCCACCGAGGCGAAGCGTCGCGAGATCAGAGAAACTGCCCGCAAGCGTGGAGCGGAACTATTGCGCTTGGGTCGCATCGACGAAGCCCGCAGCTTCTTGAGACGATGCGTCGATATCACCCACGGAATGGCTCTTCAGCTGATTCAGGAATGTCGCAAACGCGGTGTCGATTGTATCGTAGCACCGTATGAAGCTGACGCGCAGCTGGCGTATCTCAATCGCACCGACATCGCCCAGTATGTCATCACGGAAGATTCGGATCTGGTGCTGTTCGGATGCAATCGTATACTGTTCAAGCTGGACTTGACGGGCCATGGACGGTTGGTCGAGGCGAGCAAACTGCATCTAGCGATGGGATGTCGGGAGGATCGCTACAAGTTTGCTAAATTTCGGTACATGTGCATCCTGTCGGGTTGCGATTATTTGGATTCACTGCCCGGCATTGGTCTGGGGAAGGCGTGCAAGTTCATGCTGAAAACGGAAGATCCCGATATACGCAGGGCGTTGGCAAAGATTCCGGCATACCTGAACATGAGGCAGTTGTCCGTGACGGAGGAGTATAAGGACGAGTTCCTAAAGGCGGATGCTACCTTCAAGCACATGGTAGTGTACGATCCTGTGCAACGCCGCCAGACCAGACTGGTGGACCCGGACGACGAGGGTACTCCAGAGCAATACTGTTGCAATGCCGGCAAGTTTTTGGACGAGAAAGTAGCATTCCAGCTAGCGGTTGGGAATTTGGATCCTTTTTCGCTGCGCAAAATGGACGATTGGCATCCAGATGAAGTGGATGTAGATGTGGCGGCAGACAAGAATCAACATCCTAGCATCTGGCGGAAGGATTACATGTTGCTAAAGGACGCTAAGCAAGCACAAAACAGCACACAAACGCAGAAACCATCCACATTGCCGTCATTCGTGAAGCGTGCGGTGCATCATCTGGAGCACGCTTTTGACCAAAACACTAACGAAACGATCACTGATGTCTTGCAAATTTACGGCATTCAAAATCATGACGAACCACCCACGAAACGATCCTGCCATGCGCAGAAGTCTTTTCATTCCGCCGAATCTCACGTTGCGATTGACTATCAAGATGTGGAAGCGCTTGACGTGCTGGAACAATTGGAGCAACCAAAAACGCCCAAACGCACCCGAAATCCTTTTGCAGTCTCTCCCAACAAATCGTTGCTGAGCCGCGATACATTACTTTCGCCCACCAAAATTACACCGGAAACTCGTTCCCTGCTACACAATGTAAGCCCAGTCAAGCGGATCGACTACTCTCAGCAACGCAGCCAGTTAGTAACGACATCCATAGTAGGCAGTGGCGCTTCTTCCAGCCGATTGAGTCGGTTTAAAACGGCCCATAGCAAGGGTGTAACTATTTCTAAGGATGAACCTAAAGTGATCAGTAGATTTTTCTGCACACAGCAACACAAATCACAAAGCCGTACGACTGATACAAGTAAAGGAAGCAATAGTATGGCTAAAACTTCCGAAGACGACAGTCCCAAGAAGAACTGCACAAAGCAGGATGTCTGTTCGCTCGTTTCTCCTACTGCCATAGTGAAGGACATCAAGAGCAAGCGAGATTCGCATGTCTTTAAAGCGACTGCTATTTACCTCAGCTCACCGGAAGCGCGACTGCAGAGTCGAGGTGATCGAACGCCAGAAAAGCGACGGGTGCAAATACCTTCCGAATCAGGGGAAAGGAGTAATTCTGTGCTCGGTCGGTTTGACAGTGGAATTGCAATGAGCGAAAATAACTCTAACGTGGACGAAGGTTTGCTGGAGTGTGATAGCGTTACAGGATTAGGCTCTTCTCAGAAGGAAAATGACGACGTCGTAATGAATCCTGTTGAAATGGAATGTTCCGACCTCAAGCCGCGTAATGCCCGTTTAGCGCTATTCGAGAGGCGGCCAGCGAAGCAGCTGACCCAGTCGCTGGAAAGTAAAGACAACATTGAAGAGCTCGCCATCGTGCTGGATGACGATAGTAGCGACGAAGACACTAAAAAGCGTACTGATGCCCAACAGGCGATATCGGCGGAAAAAGTCCACAGCCCTGTAAAGGCAACACACAAGACTGAAACAGTGAAACCGTTCCAGGTGCCATCATCGTCTTCGGGGAAAGTAGATGCTTCCACCAAATCCAAGGCGCGTTCTTCATGCAAACGGCCAGGACTGTCGATAAGTAGGAAGCAATCTGTTCCCAAAACGGACAATACTAATTTAGGTTTAACGCAAACTCGATTGTCTATGTTTGGGTTTCAGAAAAAGGTAGGTTTCCCGACGTCGGTCAAAATTGGCTGACTTTTACGATTTGAATAGAATTGAAAAATATGTTTTTTCTCTACAACTAACCATCGTTTCAGCCTTCGATGCAGATGAAGTGATGTTGGAGGTGTGAGCATTTGGAGGAAGCTTGTGAATGAAAGATTTTCTAGAACAATAGTTTTTTTCCTGGACAAACACTATGTAAGTGAATTATTTACCACTTGTTGAAAAATATAAATATCAATTCATTTTAATCGCTTTATAATCATTCGTTGATGACGTCACTAGTTTATATTTCATTGAATTGTCGAATTGTCTATTTCTGGAACCATTTCTGGAACTATTTTTTGAAGTTGTCTCAATGCAATATAAACGACAGATTTGTTCTTGTTTCAAGCTGAAACAATTTACCAAACGTTTTTATTTATTTTTGTTTCGATACTACATTGACGCATCAGTTGCTGTTTATAGCTCTTTTTTTAATCTGTTTTGTATCATTTACATTTACGCAACACCGAATTCCATTTCGTACACGTACAATTCTTAGAAAGAGCAATCGAATGCAAACTATAGTTATGTGAAAGATTTAAAAGTAAGAGTCATGATATCGTGTTTTGCATAGATCTTGGACTATTATTATATTAGCGATTCATACATTTTGCAAATTCTTCCTTCTTCTACATATTCGGAACCACACGGCGCTCGGATAGTCAGAGGCAGTTCTTCGGGGGAACAGGCCATTCTAGACTTGAGCAAACAACGGGTATGTTGTTAGAATGTGCGAGTTGACGACTGTACCATGGCCCCTCATTCTGCATATTGTTACACGTAATTTTTCTTTGTCACATTCGGTTCATTTTTGCTTAATTGAATGGTTTTACATATGGAAAATCCTTTCGTGGTCTAACTAATGATTGACTTGTTGTAAGTTGCAGGTTGGCGCACTTTCCTTCGAGATAATACGCAAACAAAATTATTTTATTGCATGTGTATTTTGTATTACACTTTTGTAGGGTAATTCGCAATGATGGTTGAAATAAAAAAAGCAAGCAAAGCAGGTTTTGTCAATGCGCTTTGCATTGAATCCTTTTTTTTCTGAAAATTGATTATTTTCTACATTTCCTTCGGATTGCCACGCGATATAATGTTAATTGTTCCATGTTCTACTGCTATATCAGAAGTTGGATGTGTAGTTCACTATACACGAAAAGAATGTTCTGTAATACTATTTTAAAAATCTGTGCAATATAGGCTTAATTAGTAGTTGATTTTGTATGAAGACAGTGTAAAATAGAGAACTTTTTTGTTGTTGTTTTGCTTAAATCATATAACCGTATATCCGCTGTCGTAGGTTTTGGACTGCCGGCCAGTATGTGACGATGAGAACGCACCCGCTAGTAGTGTACACGAAATGTGTAAAAAACACTACAGCTTCGTAACCCCGAGCCTTACTGCCCAAATGCACTATTGCAGTAGATCATTGAGCCCAGAGTTGTCGCAGTTTAGGAGCAATTAAGTATGACTCGTACTTGGTTAAAATAGTTAAAAAAGTGTTCGATGCCCGACTAGCGTTCCCTAGCGGGGAGGCAGAAGGCTATCCGTTATGGTCTTAGTCTTTAAAATGGGGCTTTAAATATTTAAGCATACCAAAGGTGCGGAATCGTTTTACACCAATCACTTTTCGCAGTTGTTCATCGCAGATGGCAAACTGTCTGTTTTTCGGATCGTACAGATTACGTTCCTTAATGATGGCCCACATTTTCTTCACCACCTCATGTCGTGGCAATGACTCCGCACCGCACACTTCCGCCAGTTCAGGAGATAGTGTGTACGGTCGTGTGTAGCCATTTGATCTCTTGGCACCACCACCACCACCACCAGCTGCCTTCTTAGCCTTAGCTGCCGGTTTGGATTGCTTCCAGTCTCCGTCAGAATCCGAGTCGGAATTGTTCTTTTTCTTACTTGCCGCCTTGCCCTTCGCACTGCCTTTTGGGTTGTAGTCGTCATCGCTACCCTTATCATCATCGCCGGAATCGTCCTCACTGTTGGAGGCGCGTCTCTTCTTCTTCTTGGCCGGGCCTCGTTTGGCCGGTGTGCCGCGCTTTCCGGCACTCTTACGTCCCTTCGGTTTCTCTTCCTCGGAGAAATCTTCATCATCGTCGTCATCTTCCTCCTCCTCATCCTCTTCGTCATCTTCGTAGTCACTGTTACCTTTGGCTTTTTTGTCCTTTTTGTTACCCTTGCCGTTACCTGCGTGATCATCGTCCTCCTCATCGTCATCTTCCTCTCCCTCGGAGGAAGCTTGTGAATTTACGTAGTCCATCACGAGCTCATCCACCTCCTTTTTACGATTGGAAAGATCGCACTTCAAATTCTTTTCCAGCTGTAGACGCACCTTCTTGGCTGCTGTTTCCTCCAGGTTTGCATCCTTTAGAATTTCTGCGGAAAACAATACATACAAAGCATTGGACGATAAAGGATAATTTGATACGAGGCACGAGGCTGCACGAGAGGCACAGTTTAGGTACGGTCAAGGTCGCAAACAAACGCCATACCCTGCCAATGATGCCCATTACTTGAACTTACTTTGAATTTCAGCGTTAAGCTCAGCTTTCGTCGGATTTTTAGTCATTTTACAACAGTAATAGACTAAGCACTCGTTTTCTGAAATGAGTTAAGGTAATGAGTATGAGCCTAATTATAAACACTCTCCAAACACGCTTCTAAACCGATAACTCACATGGCGGTGTGCGGTTTTGTTGTGATAATAATGTATTCACAAAACCACTGAGTTTTAGTTGTGGATAAACTGCAAGAGCTGCAAGAGTTTGCTGAGTGAAAAAACTCTAGCGAAATAATTCACGAATGTACTCGAAGATGCCGATTTATGCACCTCGATGCAAGCGAGAGGCCGATTTTTTTTGTGCGAAATGTGTACCGGGGTGCCAAAGACGCTTACTTCAGCGCTGCGTGTGGCGGTTTGAACAACCACGTTGACATCGGTCATTTTGACAACGCCGCTTGATGTCAATTCCGCTGTGTTCGTGAGCAACGTTTGAAAAAAAAAAAAAAAACGTTAATGGCCAGGAAATGTGCAGTGTTCAATTATTTAAATACTAAAAATGAATTATCGTCGTTTAGTTAAATGTTTGTAGAATATGTCCAGCCTAATTTATTTATTTATTTATTTATTTCAAATAATTTGAACGCCTTGTAGGTTTGACAAATATTAAAGATAATGCTTAGAAACTAACACTGCCTAATTAGTGAAGAGTAATTCCTAACAAAAATGCGCTGTTTAGGAAATTGTTAAAGTGATTAAAGTGGGGATGGATAATAGAGGACGAGGACGGAGCGATCTAGAAGGAACGTAGAAATGAATGGTGGAGAGGAGGTCTGGAACAACATTAGTGCTAAGGATCAAACCAGCAGTGAAGCAGGACTGAGCGATATGCCGTCTTTTTCTAAAGAGCCAATTCCCAAAAATTGAGAGCGAACTGCATATGGGGGTCGATGAGAAAAGGGCCTTATGCGCCGAATAGCTACTCTAGCGAAGAGTTTCTGTACTCTTTCAAGCAGTGTACTGTCTCTAATACTGGAAGGAATCCGTAAAATGCTGGCATATTCTAATATAGGCCGAACCAGAGCCATATACAGACTTTTAAAACAGCGAGGATCATTGAAATCAACTGTTGAGCGGATTATTAGGCCAAGATCTAGGACATATAAAAAATATGTTGACAAAGCTATTAACGAAGCGCATCGAAAGCTTTAATTGTTTAACATTTAATGTGTTGTTTTGTTATTTGCTATCGAAACCATGTATGTACAGTGGATCTCCGTTTATTCGGGTATCTTTTATCCGTGCTTTTGAAAAATGACAGTTCAATACAAAAGTTACATTGCGTGCTGAGGAGGATATTTGAAAAAGCGTTTATCAGAGCACATTGTCTAACAAACAACGTTAAAACTCAAGGCACATTTAAAATATTCTTGTTGGAAAAACATGAAGGTTATAATGGGTTTCGATCCGGGGGTTTCGTTCCGGGCAAGGTCGAGTCCCGAAAAGCCCGGCGCTGCACTGTATGTATTTTTTTATGTCAGACTTCGGTAGTCAGAATATGTCTTGATAATTGTACTATCAAGTGCGGCTGGTTAAACATTTATTTAGCAATGGCGTGATATATGATACATCGATGACATTTTTCCTCAAATTGATATGATTATTGTAAGGCAGATAAGATGGACGTTATTTGATATGAAAAGGTAAGTTATAATCATAAAGGATGAAAACATGTATTGTATTTTAACATGTACGATGACACAACATAATTTTCCGACAAATGATAAATTGTTATTTTCTCTTATTTGTTTTGGTGCCGTTGTGCAGATTCAAGGAAGTGTTTATCGAATTAATTAATACTAAAATATAAAAATATTCTGATTCATCTGATTTGAGTTTCATGTAAAACTGACTTCATTTTTTATGTGTAAGTAGTAGGAGTAGTTTTTGTAGTGCTATTTATTTGTTCATTTTTTCTGTTACAGGTAGGTATTTGACTTACGCAGAAACTCGAGACAGGCGGTATTTTGTGACCGTTTTCGGTCCCCATTAATAGTGTATCTCGGGGACCGCCTATGCTTTGTATTAATTTGAGGCCACATAATAAACGGGTTCTATTGACCACTTTACCCTTAATTAGTAGTGTTAGTAGTGTGATATCTTCTTCTTCTTTGGCAGAAAAAACGTTGTCGGTCAAGGCCTGTCTGTATACCCACTAGTGAAGTGAGCTTGGCTTTCAGTGACTTATTGTTACCATAGCAGGATAGTCAGTCCTACGTATGGCAGCACGGTTCATTCGGGGCTTGAACCTATGACGGGCATGTTCTTAAGTCGTACGAGTTGACGACCGTACCATGAGAATGGCCAAAAATTTCTTATAACTTTAATTATTCAAATTCAACCTCAACTATTGGGAAGCTAAGGGGCAAAGGAATGATGATTGCCCGATTATCTCAGGGGACCTCATCGCTTCGTGTCTTTTTGCATTTATGCATGGTTTTCAGTGATAGACCAAGATATTGGCCTAATTTTTGCAGTATAATAACTAAAAAGTATCCTCTACGACGTGCAAAAAATGTTTTCTGATAAATGGTCCTAAAATCTGTCCATGAAGTCTTGTGGTCAGAAGGTAGGTTAAAATATGACATCCAATTTTAGGTGGCAGCTACTAATGATCCGGATCTATTAAAATGTTGTGGCAATTTTACTGCAATGGCAACATAGCCA
This sequence comes from Anopheles merus, assembly GCF_017562075.2. Taxonomy (NCBI): domain Eukaryota; kingdom Metazoa; phylum Arthropoda; class Insecta; order Diptera; family Culicidae; genus Anopheles; species Anopheles merus. The sequence goes on from NC_054082.1 coordinate 55,111,709, forward strand.
TTTTTTTTTGTATTGTACTGTGTATTGTACTGTGTTATCCATGAATCTTGGCTTTTAAAAGCGTCCAAAATGTTCCTGCTACAAAAATTAACTGATAGGAATCAAGGACAGGAAAAACTGTCCGTCTTCTTACTGAAATATACCGGGCTATACAGGTTTCCCAAGCTTTATTCAGTACCAAGCAACCGGGCAGCCGTGATTGCTACTGGCGGCTGGTCTATTCTAGGATTGAACCCACGAAGGGCATGTTGTTAAGATGTAGGAGTTGCCGCTGACCCTATGTAGGTTTAAAACCAACTGTAAGACCTGGAATCTGAATCAGTTCTAGTACGGGTTATGTAAAAGTTCCTGCAACTAATTTGTGTGCGCATCCTGATAACCTCACAATTATAATGAATAACCCTGTAACCGGGCCAAATTAACTAGTAATACTATATTTTGAACAAAATATAACGCACAGAAGTCATGGGACTTCTTCTGAATCATTTTACATACTGTCCCAATTTTATTGGTCTCTGTTTATGATAAGATAACAAATAACTAAAATTTTAAATAAACTTGAACCAAAACCAATGTGGTAAATTTTGGATTGTGTTGTTTTATTGTTCAATAATGTCTATAATTGATTTATTACAGAAGATTACATTGAATAGAAGATGAAAAATTAACTTATTGCTTTACCAGCTTTACCGTGGTGCTTGCATAAATGTGCAAGCATCACGGACTTTATCAATATGTTAATTCTACATCTTCCATTAAATATAACAAGTGATTACTGTCTTCATGATGAAATTCATATCGCAATTTATGTGTTATGAACGAATATAGGATAGTTTACTATTAATTACTGATATGGGAGGTGTTTTCGGTTGTGTCATTGCTGTCCCTAATGGAAATTTGGTGCATATGACCAACATCAAAACTCATCTCAAATATAGCACATCCTTGTTTTTCATCCATATCCGTAGTTTAGAGTTACAGGTCATATCTGGAATAAATGTGCTGATTTACTTTGGCTAATCTTAGTACATTCTTGGCTAAATATAATGAGCTAATGATCACAAAGCAAAGTCAAATGACAAAGGTTAAATCACAAAAATATTTCGTTTCCACATTATCGTCAAGGATGAGATTATATTTGCACTTTTAGTCCGCTGGAAAATAAGCAAGTATTACGTTGCATCCACATTGACGATCAATAATGATCTATGATAATCATGACGTGTTAATAATTACTATCGTTTCAACTAAAACTATATACGTATGAACATATAATGACTAAGGCAACGAACTTGTGTAAACAAGTTTGAAAGTAACAAGAACACTATTTGAAAATCGTGTTTGTTTAACGAAACTTCATCGTAGCGATAAATGAAGTTCCTAATAATCTCGTTGCAGCAGATGTGATCGCAACGATGGTTAGAATTGGGGATGCCAGCGCCGTCGTTTGACAGTTCGTGTGCGTGAAATTTCGTATAGAAAAAATAGGCAACAAACTTTTTTTTTATATCAACTTTCACGCAAACTCTAAACTTTTCCAGATGTCGCCAGTGTGGCGCTGTCAGTCCCAATATCTATGTGAAGTTTAGTAGTCTGTATGGACACCAAGGTGGATTAAAAATATCAGGTGCTGGATAAGGGCCTTTGGGGGGTCGCCATAGTTGAGGGACTTTACGTCATTTTAAAACCGTTAAGCAATGGTTTCCGCACACAAAGCATAGCAAATAGAAAAGATTTCTTTGTTACTACGTGCAATTTTGTGTTTCTATTGATTTTATCGAAAAAATGAGATATATTAACTAAATATTTGATGATTTGTTTATACACGATATGTAAAATCATGTGAGTAAGAGTTCGAATCTCACGTAAATTGTCCATGCGACTTGTAGATAATGAGGAATTAATCTGAAAATTGCAAAAATAATGATTTCTTAGTTTTTATCCTCAAAAATGTCGAAAACACAATGAATTATAGAATGAATTTACGAAATAACACGAAAGAACACACTTAAATCAATGTTTTACAGGGTTTTTCAAGCCAGCTCAACATCGTGACACTATTTTTCAAACACGTAAATCGATTGTCAACATCGTACATACAATTCGAATCCGTAAACTCTTTTCGATTTGGTAACACTAGATTTTGAACGCGTAAAATCCCATCTCGAATCTGGAAAATGTATGTTGGCTGTCTTGTCACCCATTATACATTTTCCAGATTCGAGTTGGGACTTTACGCATTCAAAACCTAGTGTTACCAAATCGAAAAGAGTTTACGGATTCGAATTGTACGTACGATGTTGACAATCGTTTAACGTGTTCGAAAAATAGTGTTACGATGTTGAGCTGGCTTGAGAAACCCTTTAATATTAAATATGAACTCACAAAGCCCAAAATATATTTTTAAAGAATATTTAATCGAAAAAATGTGGTAGATAAATAAAATGAACCATTTTAAAAAATGTAAACAATGCTTGAATCCTGAGGACCTTACGTCAAGTTACGAATTGTCAAAATACTCTAAATTCCACCACCTGATATTTTTAAATCCACCTTGATGAACACTGCTTGTGTATTTTCACATTCTTTGTCCGCCACAAGAATATCTCATAAATAATTGAAGCTAAATTAATTATAAAATGAAAGGAAACATTTTAACCAGCAGCAAAGCATTCGCCAAGGAAATTATTCCAGTTCTAAATAATTCTGGTTAGCAAGTTAGCATAACAAAAAACTTGATTGGATGGTTGCGATGATTGATATATTTGCATACATGTTCAAGAAGAAGAATAAGCAAAACAAGTTAAATTGAGATCTCTGCCTAATGAGTTTACTCATCGACTGCTGCAATCACGTTTGACCCATCGTTTTGCTGATTTGCCTATCCCGAATAGTTCTTGCCGCTGGGTTTTTTTTAGTACGGTAAATCGGACAAAAATTAAGTACAACAAGATTGCTGGCCAGCGCGCGCGCTGTACGACTGATCGGAGCACCTAACAATGTGGAGTTGGTAGAGAAGTTTTATGACAAGGTTTAGTTCATGCAAAAATAGAGAAAAAAATCAGCATCACTTCGATGGAATTTGAACCGCACGCTTACATTCCCCTCCCCCTCCCACTAAGTGTTGCAAGCGCGACACGATCATTAGTGCCCACACTAGAATTAGGCCAGCACGGTTCCTTGGGCATCGGGCAAGTCCTTGAAGGTGGCATTCTTTACCGTCACCGTGACACGATAATCCGGCGGTTGCCGAGATTGCCGGTAGCACCGAGAGGCTATGTGTGCATGTGCTCGAAGCCTTTTAATAGGCACATAATGAAAAATACGGTTCCATGTGCTGCAACACACGGTCTTACTGTGCAACAGGTGTGCACATGTACATTGAAGACTCGTTTAATTGGTAGCTCTGCTATTTTTTGGCTTCGGCAACACTCTTCGTTTTCCCCATCGAACGGAAATGAGCTATGGCAGCTACGGCAGCGTTAGTTGACATTTGAATAAAGCTTTTTATGTGTGATTCCGGACAGAAATGTGTCGACGGGCCAGGATGTCGATGTTTAGCCTCGATAGTGAAACGTGAAAAGAGGTCTGATTTGATTAATTATTCTTTGGGTTGGTAATGTTGTGTGTTACGCCACAAGTGTATTGGGCACAGCGACATAAAAACGTCCTTATTTTTCATTTATATATGTTATTTTTCTAGGCACCCAGTAACAGTTTGGGCCGGTCTGGTGGTACAATCGTCAACTTGTACGACTTAAAACATGCCCGTCATGGGTTAAAGCCCCGAATAGACCGTGCCCTGTTAAACTAGGAAAGCAGCCGGCACTGGCTAATTTGTAAAGAATAATTGGATTAAAAGTGTACATAAAGTGTACATGTGTGTATAAAGTGGGTTTTGGTTTGTTGGTTTATTTTGGAGTTCACTTTATTAATTTTTGCTTTCGCAGTGCTTCGTTCATTCGCAAATAGCATTTAATTTGGGCACTAATACATATTAAATATTAAACATATATAACACCAACACAATCTGTGCACTATTACAGCTCATACATGCATGTTCAAAGATGTGTTTTATTCTAAATAGTGTCAACTACGTTGCGACGATCGTGTTTGATCGATCGATATCATTTACAAAATGATCTTAAGAAATCACACTATGAAGTTTTTGGCATGTATCAGATGATCAGATTATATACAATAGAAATAATGGTCCATTTATGCTTGCTGAATGGTGTGGGTATCGATGATTTTTTAGGTTAACTTCATGCAACAAGTGCAACTTCCTGCAACTCTATCCAAACGAGATTGAATTGAAAATGAGCATGTACGCTAATGGTTTCTCACGTGAAAGCTATGGGATTCATCCATAACTTCTCAACCCCCCCCCCCCCTCCTCCCATTCATCGCATGACACTACGATCAAATGCGTGCACTTTGCATTCCGCTGCTGCACCAATTCCGTGGTAAGTCTTCAATACGCACGACTTAACAACATTTTCCTAGTCGGTTCAAGCTTCGTACGGGCCGCCAATCAAGGACTCTTATTCGGCTGCGTGGTACTCACAAGAGATATATCCATCACGAGGCCCTAAGCGGGGGATCGAAATGGGGCCCCTAATTTTTTAAAAGTCCCCAAAATGAATTAATATTAACAAACATTGATATGTTCGCATTTGTTAACGAATCTTTTTACAAATACCAAATACATAATCCATAATTCATGGGGGATTAATTTTCTTCTGTCTTTTTATATGGCATCTATTACATTATGTAATGGTATTTACAGTCTCCGTGTAATCAGGCTTACATATTTAGCATATTTTTAAGTTGTTTAAGAACTACCGATAATTTTTACAAAACTGCATTCAAATACTAGGCAGTGTTTGGTGTATGGAAATTTTAATTTTCTACACAAGTCTTTCAAAACAAATATGCATTTGATCGTTTTCCTAAGCTAAGAGTGTTTTATATGGAAATGAATCAAACAATGAAATTATAAACTGTCGTTATTAAAACTCTAGACTTTCCGAATTTCAGTACTTATCCAGTTGATCTACATTGATTCAGTTGCCCTCACCTTGACCAATTTGACCACTGTAACAACCTGACCATTGGTCTAGTACATCTTAAAAGGCAGATTTGTAAAACCTAACCGAATGTTACTCATTTGTACTTTTGTATTTGTAAAGAAGATTTTGCAATTAATTTGTTTGGTCTTTCATGTATAGGAGAGGTGAAAGTCACTACACAAAGACTGTTTATGGCGCCCTTTACGATTCTAGTTAGTTTTTTGTATGGAGTTTGACAATTGGAGGCTGAAAACATGTAAACACTCCATACAAAACCACACAAAAAACTAGCCTGCAATTTTCAGTCTAGATTATTCTAGCCTCAAAGCTAGAATTAGTTTCGAGTACCTGCTCGCATAGCATGTTTTTTATAACCAAATTTGAATATCGCTTTTTGACAGGATAGGTGAAAACATTTGATCAAACAAGCTTTCTGAAGGCTTGATGAATACTCAAAACACTCTTAAAATCTTTATTCAGAAACAGAAGCGATAAAAATCTGCTTTCTAAATTCATACACCTTGGGATAAGCCCTCCTGTGTATTATACCTACTTAGATAGCTGCTCGAAAACTGCTATACAATGCAAACAGCTGACTGGCTGAAATTTTCGGCCTACGAACTTAAAACGGAAAGGACCCCTATGTTATTTCCTGTTTCCCAGATACATAAAAATTGCCTTAAATCCCAATGTCCGGCTATAATTTTCCTGTACTTGCGTACTTGTAGACTTGTGGTCCTTGCAATTGGGGTTCTTTAAACAAATAAATGTCTGAGGAGCTGACATGCTTCATTATCATGAGAGGTTTTATTGCTAATATGGAAGAGTGGGAAAGTATGTCAAGTTTGTCAAGGTCTTTATACATTATCTTCAAAATTGATACTTTTGATTGCTTTAAACATTATCAACACATTATCAACACACTAATCATGTAGTATTCTGAGGAAGATTTAGTTTTTCTGTTCATATGCGCATACAAAAAATCAATGGCTTATAAAAGCGAACTAACATGTTGAGATTTAACTCGGGATTATCTTTAAGGCGGGGCCCCCTCATGCCGCTCAGTCCGCTTATAGGGAAATTTGCCTCTGGTAGAGCTTAATAACTGTTGAAATCATAGTATTGGCCGTCAGAACTGCGTCTAAACATTTAAACGTTTGCGTTTAGTAACAAAAGTTTAGCTTTCCTTCCTTCCTCTCTCTATCTCATGTTACAAATCGTATCGTTTAATGATACATCCCTCTGCACCGTATCAGCGTTACATAATTGTAGGACCAAGCCTTGTTCGTAGTGTTTGCATACACAATTGGCTTTTTAAATTATACCATTTTAAAACAAAATAAATATTGAATCGTGCAGAAAATCAATGTCGCGTATCCAGCCAAAACTATTTCAGTATCAAATGTGTCTCGCAGCGCGAAAAGGATGCACATTCCTACGAAAGAACGATGCGGGTGAATGATAGGGTGGTGGGTGGAATGGAAACCTTCGACCACTAGAGTAAACAGGGTAGAACGTATTACATACATTGTTTTATTACTTATTTTATTGACTCACAAATGGATATCTATTCATCACTAATATAATCGAACGAATGCATTAATGTATGTTATCTTACCGTTTTTTATGTATTAAATGACTAACATAGAACGTAACTTTGCCTTGTTTGTTTATCCAATCGTTTACAATAACATTAACGTACTTCACGTATGGGTGCACGGTATATTCGGGATATGAACCCATGAGGGGCATGTTGTTAAATCGTATACGTTGACGACTGTCCGGCCGACCAACATAAGCGCACAATGTTTAAAAATCTCAAGTTCTTTATTTATGTTTCAATCATTTATATGTTTCTTTTTTCAGTGTGTCAACATTATCTAAGATATGTTTATCGTATTACATTTATGCTACTGATAACTTAACGCAGCATCAACTTGCGTCCAACTAGCCGGGAAGTGCCATAGGGCATCAGCACTTTGCCGCTTTCCAATCGGTTGGCCAGAAGCGGAAATTCTTGCATTGCATGGGGAGGGGCCGGACGATAGGAAAGCAAACTGGTGTGGATGAAAGAAAGGCCACGAAAATTGCCACTTTTTCAGCTTCCGTTCATTCCTGCGTTCACAGTTTCCTGTCGGGCCTACCGCAATTCGATAGCTTCGATTGGGCACATCGGTGTAGGTCAGTTTGGCCGGGTAGTCAGTCGCCGGGAGCACTTGCAGTTGCCATCTCGTTGTCATCGATGCAAAGGGCCATTGCAAGACGTTGGAGGGCATTTCCTCCCCAGCAAGCATTTGCTCATTCGCTCTGTTCCGTTGCCCATGCAGCAGCAAGGTGTATGCAGTACGCGATGCTGTATTTTGCGCTTTTTCTTATTGTGTATGTACCTTTTTTCCTCTCGCTCCGCTGGCCGCTTCGTTCAGGTTCAGTTTTCGGATCCTCGCCGTATCTTGAGTAATGAAAGGTTTTTGCGCCAATGGTAGTGGTACTGCAATGGCAGTAGAGGCGAATCATGACGAATAAATTTCCTGCAACCGTTGGCAATTGATTGCTTAAATTAAGGCTTTGGCAAAACGCACAGGAAATGTGCTTAGAGTTGATAGGGAATAGCATTGCAGAGGTATGTGGCTTGTTTTGCTTCGGTGGTATGCTTCGTTTTTGTGTTTGTGTGTGTGAGAGTGTTTTTTTTCAAACAAATCAAAGCGTGTAATGAAGTATCTATGGCAGAGATAATTATGGACGTACGGGGACGGACATTTTTGTAATTTATAATCAAACATGTGTTTCGATAGACGTAAAACTTGTACACGTAAACAAGACACATTGAATAAATAACAACAAATCAAAACACTACGCACGAAATACGCCTGCTATGTTTTTGGATTAAATGAAGTGCAACGTTGCATTGCAATTATGTGGTAAATTTAAAGTACTCATATTGATCTTTATTGTGTTGTTTTAACTCTACGTGTACAAGCCTTAGCAATGAAGTGGAAATCATTAGCACGTAATTAAACATCGAACCAAAAGATGGAATAAAATTGTGTATAAACCTGTGGGCAACTTCGGACCACCGCACCGAAGCAGATTTACTTTCTGCAACAAAATAGAACACCAAGAACAACAAAATCAATTCTTACAAAAAAGAGGCAAAATAAAAGATGCCTGCAGTTTTGTTTTTGATGTGGTTTTGTGTGTGTTTGGAGTCGGTTTCGATAATGGCTACCGATCCCGTTTCGTTACTAGGGCGACGCGAACGCTTCTCGATCGAATTCGTTTTAAGATGGCGGGCAACTTTCATGTATAGTAAACGCCCCACCATCATTGAGCAGGTGTCATGATGGGATAGCAGCAAAACAAAACAAAGCAGCAAAAATAGCGAGGATAGCGAAACGATGAAAAAGAAACAAAACAAAACAAAACAAAAAAAACATCTTAACGACCGGCATTAGATTGATCGCGGCCGATGGTCGATGGTAGCATTTTGGAAGTGAATTACTACAGCGCGCAACCGTCAATCATCATTGGATACGCCCTTTTGTTGTATGCTACGTTTACTCTTCCGCGCTGCTTGTATCCTTTGATTTGCTGCCCTTGCTTTTTTACCTTTGTGTGCGCCTAGCTTCATTCTCATTTCTCTTGTTCACGCAATTTTAGCCCAAGCGGCCAAGGGAGAGGGCATTTTGCGTTGGCATGATCATCTGGACAATTTTGTAGCTCTCTGCCCACAATGTTCTTTCGAAGGGTGGGATGATGTGGTATTGGGTAGAATATTTTCTCTCCCCGGCGGGGAAGCAATTCTAGTAGCACTGTGGCGAATTACCGTCATTACCACTAGGATTTGATAAAATTACGAAAAAAACGCATTCGTTTTGAAAGCTAAATGAAACGAAGAAATGGAGCATTGTGAAAAATGAACAACGGCATAAAAGATAAAAAAAAATGATTTGCTTTTTTATTATGGCTCTTTGATTCGTCACTTTTGTTTGCTAGCTTTACGCAAGTATTCTTATTGCACTCATCTTAAACTTACACTATGTGCATTGAATTAACAAAATTGTTGATAGCGTTCAATTTATTCCCTAAGACAGCTCAAGTTATTTGCACTTTAAATTTATTTATGCCGTTTTCTTGTTGTCTTTTTCTTTATCAGGCTTCTTCTATCGATAGCCGGTGGCTTTATTTCCCCCTTACCACCACGATTTTATATAAGGTTTACTTTTTGCAGTGTTTCATTTGAGGTTATACATATATTTTTTTAGCTTCATTCTTTTCGTTGTTATTTCTGCAAAGGTTCGTTTTTGCTGTTCAAACGCTTTGCAGACGTTTCGCCTGCATGTCCTAAAGCTGCTGTTTAAAACTGGTGTAATTTTATATAATGGATTCCTAGAGCTAGCCCTTGGCAACCGTTCGTTTTAGTATGTTTTTCTTCTCCTCTCTCCCCACCAGTAAGCCCTTCTTGTCGGTGCATTTGCTATCTCTTCTGCCAGTGTCTTGTGTACGTTTTTTAAGCCATTTTCTCTGCTGTCATCTTTTCGGTTCGCGCACTAGAGGAGTGCATTTTGTTTTTTTTTAATTCCGCTTGGTATCATTTTTTTATCGCGTACATTCGCTTCCAAGTTGCGTTTTCCGATTGAACGTAAATGGTGGGCTCCCTTTTTCACCCCATCTTCCCCAGATAGGAACGCTCAAATAAGTGCTTAGCGTGGCGCGGTTTCGTTTGCGGCAATACAATACACTTGGGCCGATGCCGTCCTGGAACCAGAAGCTACGCTTCTTGTATTTTAATTCCCATCTTCGCACAACCCTAAGCGTACTAGCTTCGGCCGCGCGCGGTAGCTGTCTCGCGATATTTTCCTAGTGGAAAAGCTGTTGTGGCCAGCACGTTGGCGCGGGTTGGCGCGGGGCACATGCGAGTAGTTCTGGTTTGCGTTCGTGCTATTTTAATTGTTACGAAATACTATCACGTAATTTGATGGAATCAAGTTCTGTTCGGTGCAGCTCAGTTCGGCCATGGTTCGTTTGATTAGCTTGCCAGCTTCTTTAGGAGGTTTAATTTTATCCTTGCTTGTTACGTCTATATTTTACCAATTATGTGATTTCATGACAGCAGTTGTTATCTATCCAAATGTCGTACTCATTTGGTACATCTGTTTTCAATGAAAATCAATGTAAAACGGTTGTTTACTGTATGAAAGTATGGGTTCAACTTTAAACAATAAATAAACAGTTATGTAGGTATGGTATGTTCATGTTTATGCTGTTGCAAAACATTCCTTAAATGTCTGAAATTGGTGAACGTATATTTTTGGCAGTTTTGCAATGAAAGGAAAAATTAATGGGCCATCTTTTAACAGGTGAAGCGGAACATATAGGCACAAACAGTGATGGGAACAAATGATGGAATTAAATGTAGTAAAATTATCTACAAGTAAGATCAACTTCAACACCTTCAACACCCTAAGAACACCTTCAACACCCTAAGAACACCTTCAAGTATTTTACAAGCTTTCAATATTGTCATTGTTTAACAGGGCAACGCTAAAGGGAGCTAAAGAGAAGATACGATACTGCGTTAGCGGTGACTGACCATGACCTAGCCCAGCACAGTTTCGCTTATGACTTTTATGACCAAACATTCCATTTTGCGTGGTGGCTATTACCGAACGGAATGACAATTGTCGTGCGATAATATTTGAAGCTGTTACGAAGATGATGTGCTGTTGCAGGCAGACTATATAACAATGAACGGGAATTTTAACAATTTTATCACAGTCTTGCAAGCATGGAGCGATCATTTAACCGATGAACTGAATTATTGAATCAATTATTAGTAACAAAATGTAAATGCTTGGATTTGACATTTTCCGACGCTCTTACGAGGCTCGTCGTAGTAGAATGCTCTTCAATCATATGAAATACCTATATTTTGTTTCGTTACACTGTTTTGCTTGTTTGTATACGTTGGTGCTTCTTCCAACTTGTGCCGGTTGGCGGGGTGCTTGTTTCATTTGCTATCATCGCTAGCGATAAGATGCGCTGGTTGGTAATTTAAAACCAATTTCAAAACGTTAAAACAGGACGCTAGATCTTAGCTTCCACGTCCGCCGTCCCCCCTCACAGGTACTTCCCGCTGGAGAACTCATCGTTCATTTTATGCTGTTGTTTCCCCACCAAAGTGTTCGCTGCTAGCGGCACCCCACTGTCCCCGCGCGGGTCGTTTTGCCAACGATCGGCGTGTGCAACGATCTGATCGGACGCTTGATGGTGCATCATTTTTGTTGTTGTTTTGCGAGTGTGTGTTAAAAAAGTGCACTGTAATATTATTGTTGGTGTTATTATTACTGTTATTGTTTTTGTGCCGCTTGCTTTTGGTATGTTTCTTCCGCGCATTCGTTGGTTTTCGTCGTACCAGAGCCCCATCTGTAGGATTTGCGCTTGTGATGCGTTGCACATTGCGTTTTGTAGCGCTGCGCCGATGTTTTCGACTCGTTTCAAGTGTTGGTCCCGCGCTGGCGATTTTATTTTCGTTCGCGCTGTAGCTTTTATTTTATTTTATTATTGCTGCACTTCCCTTTCCACCCTGGGCTGGTTCGTCTTGTTGGATTTGGCGAAATGTAGTATAACGCTGGAGAAGCCGCAAAGGGGAAGAGGGAGTGGAGAAACCGGGACTTCTTCAAGCGGGAGTGTGAGAAGCAAACTTGTTTTTGCTTCGATTTGGTTGTTTATTTTTTAAAGATTGAACCGCAAAATTGGCGAGAAGCGGTGCCCTTGCTCGCGAGTGAACTGGTGTGGCGGAGGTTATCCCAGTGAAGATATTTTATGACGGTTGGCAGATCGTTGATCGGATTCTTGGCTGTATGTTGGGGAAGGTTAAGGTTACGAGAGAGATCGTGTGTGTGTGTGTGTATGTGTCGGCGACGGTGAACTTTTTACTGTGAATACAGCTGTTCGATAAAGATTGATTTTTGGGAAATGTTGGAACTAATTTCTGTACACAATTTTCATTGATATTCTATGTAAAATATGTAATATAACGCAATTGTCCGGTAAAAGTTTTACCGAAAATAATAGTAATTGGGAAGAAATTCAACCAGTGCATTGAACTGAAAAGCTGATTCATATTTGAGCTGCTATCTGTTGGAGAGATGAAGGTTATTATTCTTTACACATGATGCACTAGACTTGCGAGGCCGGAGAGAAAAAGAATTGATTTTGCAATGAACACTCTAAAAATGTTTCTCATTACTTGGACTGGAGCTGGTTGGATAGATTTCGCCATACAACGGTACTAATTAATCAATTTTACCAACTGGGGATACAATCGACCCGCAATACCGTTACTTTTCCATTAACATTGCTTTAAGATGCCTGGGTGCCGCGCGTTAGATGCGTCATCATCTCGGCCATGCCTTGCTCCCGCATTTGTTCATTCCGAAAATAAAAGATCGCAAAAGAAACCACTCAAAAGGTTTACTCACTCACACACACACGCGCGCGTACTTGTCTTCTTCTTATCCCTCTTGCTTACGTGGTGCAAAACCATCTTCACGCTGAAGGATGCTGCAGTAATAATAATCGGCGTCATGATCAGCATCAACCGGGAGAGCCGCGTCCGTTCGAGCAGGATTTTGTGTGAATGCAATGGACCACATGGTCCGAATTGCATACGTTGCATACACGTGTGTGGTAGCGAAGGGGTGGTGGTGCTGCGTTTGGGGTTTGTAATGTTCCCTTTGGCCGACCGTACCAACCCCATACGATGACCAAACGCTTTGTGGCTCAAATGTGCAAATTCCTCGCCAAATGCCACCCAAAGAAGGCGTACCATCTTCTTACTACCGCTCCCCGACACTGGCCTATTCATCCCCTGCTCCATTCCGGACGGTTCTGTGTGCGGGACTTCAAATCAGCCGCACTATTGTATCCATCGAAAAACGTTGACCAGCCGCCGCCGTGGCTCTGGTTGCACACCCTGCCGTGCCGTGCCGCCGCGCTGTGTGAATGTGTGAAGTGGAGAAAGAAGGAGAAACGCAAAGTCTCGAAGCGAAGGCACGGACAAATCTTCAGTATCAACGAAAACAGGAAATCTTGGCAAAAATAACTGCAAAACTGACAGGCGAAGGTTACGGCGGTTGCGGCCGCAGTACAAGAAACGGCACACAAAAGCACAGTCTCCACCGAAGAAGGCCGCAGATGCTTTCACGTGATTGACGAGATCTGACCGTGACGATCTGGGGGGAGGGGAATCGGGACGGAGGAAGTATCTTAGGGTAAGGCAGTCGGCGGGTGTGCGACCGAAGCCCTGTCGTGCCGGTCGGGCAAGGCAAGGAATCAGTTTTCACTCAAAAGTAATAAAATAATTTATAACATGTGAACTTGATAGATAGCTCTCTCGAATCTTGCTATTCCCGATGTGTGCTGGGGCCGCCGGTCGTACGTTCCTTTTCGGTCGACGCTTTTGCCCACCCGTTGGGGCGCTCTTTTTGAGCGTTTGCTTTGCTGGCTGGGTTCTTGAGGATTGACGCCTCTTGTTACATCTGCGGTGACTACATTGAGCAAAACATTCTGCTACATTCCGTAATGCAACAAGCGTGTAAGGCGGAAGGGTTAGTTTGATTGGGAAGGCTTTTTTTTTAAATCTAACAAAAAGATAAAGTTATATACGCATTTTAGATTTCAAATAAATTACACAAAAATGGCACGGATGATTTCGCGTATTCGAGATGGTTTGCATACGAAACTTCCATCCTACTGATAATTAATTTACTCACAATTTTTAATTAAAAACGTAAAGGAACGTAACAACCATGTGCCGATTGGTGCTCCTCTACCGTACCCCTTTTGTTTGGATTTCTTCGCCCGGTTTTAAGCCCGTCAGAGTCGGTTTTGGCTCCCATCACGCACTACCCACTCCCCACGTCGATGAGGCTGTCTTCGTCTGCTGTTTTCCTTCGATCCTTCCGTTCACCAGTCTTAAATTTCCCCACTGGTTTGGTTCCACATACCCTTCCGTCGCATTGTCGGCGCCCGGTTCTTGTACTTCATCCACTTTCCTGGCGTCCATTCCGCGGCGCGCGTATGGCCAAGGGGTCCCATGAGATCGGTCGGATGAAGTGTGTACAAAGGGAATAATTGCTGTACATTGACATCAATCTGCACTGCTCGTTTCTCTCTTACTCTTCGCACGTCTTGATTCGACAAATCTCCACTGGTCCACTTCTCTTCGGAGCGACTCCTTTCGCCCGCCCGTCGAAACCAACTGCAGCTTCATCTTCCAGTTTTGACCGTTTTTTCTGCTTCCTTTTTCCATGCCAGCTGGACAGTTTGTTGTATTTTTTTGCGCGCTTACTGCACATTTGAAGAATCGGACTTTTTCTGACTCCTGCTCCGACTCCGATTGTCGACCCTTACGCCACCGTCTGTCCAGGAATCGGACCTGACGATTAAAGGGGCGCGGGGGGTTTGCACGGGGTTTGTGTTCTACCATCACTATTTGTCTCCTGTATCTTTCTCTTTTACGTGATCTCGTTTCCGTGCCAATAGCCAAAGTTTCTGATTACGTTGCGTTGCTCTTCTTCCCTGCCGTCCTTCGTGCACACATGCACTTCCTTGCGTCGTGATTATTTTGAAGCTACACCAGCAAAGGGGATGAGGCGGTGAGGTCTGCCAACTGGAACGATGCTGCGATGATGCTTAGTTCAGCGATGATGTACGATGGCCGGGCGGAGGAATATTAAATCTAAGCGTTGAGATGAGTGGAAAAGACAAAATGAGACTCATGCTGGTGCATGGTATTTAGCTTGGCGGTGCAAATGACATCATGCTGGACGCAAACGACGACGAAGGTGCTATAACACATAAGCACATAAGGTACCGTTGCAAAAATTGGCGTTTCGGTGATGGTTGGAGTTTGTTTGTTTGTATCAACTAATAAATAAATTTCAATTAACTTATAGTAACAGCAAACAAAACACAAATATATGATAAGTGTCGTTGATTGTTCGTGTTTTGTTCACGATGGATATGTTTTGTTTTTTTGTTTATTATTATTAAATAACGAATAGACATTCAGCAATTTTGAAGCATTAATTTCTCATCCGAAAGTGTTCCCCTTCCTCCTGTGTTCCCTTACCAAACTGCTTAAGATAGGATAGGTAGATGGTGGCAGGAAGATGTACATTCTTCATTAAGTTTAATTACTTTTAATACAGCTGGAATAGGCCATAGTAGACAATTTCTACCGAAAGGTATGCGATGTGGACTTTCTATTTCAAGAAATAATCAATGTTACTATAGTAGATATACCGTTTCTACTGCTTCGAAAGATTATGCACTTCAACTTTCCTTGCTTGATGTCGTACGAACCATCGAGGTAGATTGGTTTTTGGCAGTAATGGGTCAACAGCTAGACGGTATGAACAGAGGTTGGGTGCAAAGTGAGTGATTGAATAATCTTATGAAATCGGATAAATATATAGCGGATAGCGAATTTAATTTCTGTATTTAATCGTTAGATGATAATGTTATTTAATGTTTAATATTATCGCCAATTCTCGGTACTAATATTGTAGCAACAAAAAAATGCACAGACTTTGTAAATCATTTAAGTAATGTTCTTTTTGGAAGAATAGATCGATTGATTCCGCAAATAAACATAACATTGGAATAATAAATTTAATGGGAACAGTATGCATTTGAATTATTTAATTGTTTCAATTATTTATGTATCATTGTTTTGAGCATTTTAATTATTATTAACGTATTTTAAAACGCAACAGTAATTAGGGTGGTATGAAATATCGAACCCAACCTTATAAAACGTTGTACAATTGTCATTCGCCATCCGGACTAGATTTTTCTACATAATGAAAAAAAAAAGATTTTAATTTTATTCATAAATTTTATTGATGCTATTAAACCGGATCAATATTTTAACCTAAAATATATAGGAATATACCGTATTTTAGCGAGTATAAGGACTATCCGGTGAATTATTCAATATTTTTGGAAAATCACCAAAACTTTGTGAACACTACCATTTTGATTGAGATAAAATTTGTTATTCTTTTCGTACTTCTTGTTCAAGCATAGGGAAGGCCTTCAGTGTACCTTTGTTTTGTATTGATATTTGTTGAGCAAGTTTAGTTTTTATGTTGAGGCTTAAGTGATACATTTTTATGAATTAGAATCGCCTATTCAAAAAATCCAGTTAGATCAATTGTGTCCTCAGTTTCCAAACTGCTTTCTTTTTCTTATGTATTTCGTTTTCCCTGTATTATCTTTGTGGATACGCGAACACCAGACTATCTTTGTATATTATCGAAATATCGAATGTATATTAAAGTCTCATCGTGCAACCAGTCATATCTAGAGAATTTCACGCCGTGAAGCGTGAAAAAATAGTTAAAATCTACATGGCAAAATTTACACGTGTCCACGCATGGCATGCAAATATTTGTTTGTGTATGAATTTCTCATCGAAAATTATCGTTACATTCTTCTTCTTCTTCTTTGGCACAACAAACGTTGTCGGTCAAGGCCTGTCTGTATACCCACTAGTGAAAGTGAGCTTGGCTTTCAGTGACTTTTTATTATCATAGCAGGAGCCGGTCTGGTGGTACAGTCGTTAACTTGTACGACGTAACAACATGCCCGTCATGGGTTCAAGTCCCTAATAGACCGTGCTCCTATACGCAGAACTGACTATCCTGCTATGGTAACAATAAGTAGTCACTGAAAGCCAAGCTCACTTTACTAGTGGGTACTGGCAGGCCTTGACCGACAGCGGTTGTTGCGCCAAAGAAGAAGAAGAAGAAGCAGGACAGTCAGTCCTACGTATGGGGGCACGGTCTATTCGGGACTTGAACCCTTGACGGGCATGTTGTTAAGTCGTACGAGTTGACGACTGTACCACCAGACCGGCCTCGTTAAATTATCTATTATTATTATTATAATTAATTTATTATCGTTTTTGGTTTCGCGCTTCACGGTGCGACGCCATTTGGCGGATTGTCTGGTTGCACGGGTTGCAGGTGTAATAGAAAAATTATCTTTCGTGTAAAACGAGCTGCTTAATCTAGTTTTGCTCATTTTGGATCTAAAAGAGGGTCCTTATACTCGCTAAAATACGGTACCTTCATGAAATATAAAGGAAAATATTTTTGTTTTTGTAGTTGAGAGGAAATTATCCATTTTTTACTGGGTAAACTCGGTAGAAACTCGGTAAAATCTAAAACAAATAATTACAGAGTAACAAAATTTACCCTAACAGGTACTAGAATGATTTTGGCCCCTTCTACAATTTAAGCTACTTCTATTTGGCGTAACGTCCTACGCGGACATGCCGGCCTTTATAGGCTTTCAAGACTCAATTCATTACCACGCAGCCGGATAGTCAAATCCTTGCAACGGGGGAAGGGTCCGTTCTTGGATTGAACCCATGACGGGCATGTTATTGACGCGTTCGAGTTGATGACTGAACAATGGGACCGCTCTAAATTTAAGCTAAGCTAGTAACCTTAAATTTCAACCTATCTATGGAACAACTTTCATAATCCGTTCCGTCATATTAAATTCCATCATGTTTATACTTACAAAGACACAATTTAAAATCTTTTTTTTATGTTTGAAATGATTGGAATTACATTTAATAAATTTTAAAATATCAGATTAATCAGTTTTTAACATGTTATGATAAAATATTTATGCTTCACCCGAAAAAGTATAATAATTTATTAGCTAACCCGATCCAGCCTGAGACGAATCAGCGTTTGTTTATATACATTTTCAGGCTGAAATAATCTAGACCAGTGGTATCCAACCTGTGGTGCGCGAACCACTTGTGGTCCGTGTCGTTAACAGACGTGGTCTTAGATTTAAAAATCTTAGAAGATTAAAATATATTTTTTTATCAAAATCTTCGAACTAAGTCAAATAAAGGATGCTCTTAATAGATGTGGGTCGTGGCAAAGGTATATTCAAAACTGAAACGGATGCTAAACAGGTTGGGGAGCACTGATCTAGACTGAAAATCTGAAGTTAGTTTAGCGTGTGGTTTTATATGCAATGTTGAAATGTTATCAGTTGTCAAGTGTCAAACTTCATGTTTGCTGGCATGAATCGTTAAACTCGCTATACTATTTAAAAAAAATCTATAATTGAGAAAAAGTGATTTCAACTAGCCAATAAGCAAAAATATTGAGAGAATAAGAATAAATATATTTCACCGAGAACACCATTGAATTCAGGGAGCTAAGCTTATTCTTAGTAATGTTACATTTTAAACTTAAAGCTGTTCATAATAAAATTAGCGGACCACACCCAGCTACACACCGCTACAGCACCGACTGGACTGGATAAAATAAATGTATACTACAACGGTTACCCTTTGCATACATTCTGACCTACCCGAAAAAAAACATTAAATCCAAATCGCAAGACACCACCACTACAACACCACACAGTGGAATCATGGCAAGGGTGCGGCAAGCATGACATGAATTCGATTCCATTTTCAATGACCGTTTGGTGGTTGCGTTTTTGTTTCTTCCATATGTTTTTAGAGTGGTCATTGGAAACCGTACGATAGTTTGAACCGTGCCAAACCGTGCCGTTAATACTTGTCTACTTTTTTTACTCGGCGTATAGCGAGGCAAAGAAAAAAAAAAAGCCAGGCAAAGAGAAGTGATACAGCGGGAAGCGGGAATGCAGCTCAAAGGCTTGACCGTGGTCAGTTCAAAACGCAGCCAAACGGATTCAAACCAACCAATTCGATGCGACGACGTTCTTGTGAGGCTAAGGAACAGTCGTGAAGTGGACGTGGGACGAGTGTGGCCATGTGGAGACCGTATTTAGTCTTGACGGATGGACATTTACCAAAGGCTCGGAATGCCATCCCTTCCCCTCCTCCAAGCTCCTTCAGGTTGACTTTCGTGTCCATTTCGCACATGAAAACATTCACTGAAAGAAGGGAGGTGTACCGTCAAAAGAGAATGAGAGAATAAGAAAATACATTACATGGGCTTGCGCATGTATGAGATAAAAAGGGAGAGAAATATTCAGAGAGAGAGAGATAGAGAGAGAGAGAGAAAGAGAGAGAGAGAGTGTGTGTGAGAGAGAGAGAGAGAGAGAGAGAGAGAGAGAGAGAGAGAGAGAAATGGAAGAACAAGGGAAATTGGATCCACCAGAGGGGCAGTTCGTTTTCGTCCGTTGGACAACGATTTTCGTCCTCGTCATCGCCATCATCATCGTCTTTGTCATCGATGTCTTGACGCGTCATCATGCTCCACTCGTTCTGCACGGTTTTCTTCCACGCTCCCAGCCACACGGGGTGCCGGGTCTGCTTGCCAGAATGATTGCAGACGACCCTAATGGACAAACCACAAAACCAACCCCATCCAAACCGTGCGGGTCGTTGACCAAATCTACTACTACTTGCCCTGGTGTCGTCCAAGGGGAGGGACACCGCCGTTGTTTACACAGCGCAGCGTCATGAGGGTGTGTGTGCGTGCGCGTGTTTATGAGGAAAATAACTCGATATTCAACGATGTTGATGTTGATGTTGTTGTTGATGATGATGATGAAGATGATGATGATGATGTTGGTTTGGTCAATCTTTGTCACTTCACCCATCCTCCAGAGGGGTTTCCCCATTACTTCATACCGAACGTTCCCCATATGGTGGGTTCGTAGTAAAACTGCAACCCCAAGAGTTTGGTGCAATTTTGCACATTTTTGCACTCGACTAAAGTTTACAGCATTACACCATTAAACAGTGTTTTTTTAAAAGAAGTTCACGCACATACACCTACATTCATACGGGCTCTTGCGTATGTGTGCAGAAACGTGCGTCAGATAACAACTTCTTTTCATTGGACGAGCGCGCGCGCGCGTGAAAGATGATTTATCATGATCGATGGCCAAAAGCCGTCGAGAGACCTTGAGGTAGGTCAGTGAGCGCTTCTGGCCCAGACCGGCTTGATGGTGGTCACCGCTTTTGTATGGCTTTTTTATTGCATGGCGGATTCGGTAGCTTTTCTCGCCGCTTCCTCCACCTTCTTGGCTGCGACGAGAATTTAATTTAAAAACGCAATGGAGAGGTTGATGTGTGGCGTTGCGGGAAGGGATTTTTGTTGGAAAGATCTGTTTTTGGAATATGTGTGTGTGTTTGATGTACACGGAAGGGACGGTGTGGTAAAGCTGCGTGTATAGACTTGCTCGGCCGACGACGGTAGTACACTTCGATGTGTTAATTAAATGAAAAACTTTTGCATCTTCCACAGCTGTGTCCGTCTGGTCCCTTGGTCGGTAGTTCAAAATAGTTTACTCAATTGCTCAATTACCGAACCAGGAGGACGGAATCGTAAGGTTAACACATTCATCTTCAAATTTAAGCACTGACACATTCACATGTGAAGTGAACTACTTGAGGTACTACCATGAAATATAATAAAAGGTTAAGAGGAACTGACATGAAACAAGTATCATCATCGAATCGTTGCCAACTCTTGTCACTTCAGTTATATAAAACTCATTTTCTTTGTTATACCCTGATATTCCACCGGAAATTCAGCTTTCCCGAACCGGTTCAGTTTGGTGCAGCTTCTAGCTTTCAATAATTTCCGACGTCTCGATTACTCCACCTTTCGTGGCCGGGTTTTTGATGCACACTGTCTTAGATTATGATTAAACGTTGTCAACCAAACCGGGGCAACCGGGGTTTGGTGGGGATGCTTATCAAGAGCAATTTGCTTGCAGCAAAAGGAACTGGAGCAGCGAAGCCACGCGCTGGTTCCGTTCCTACCGTTCGCCAGTGTGAAGCCATCGGGGCTTGGGAGCCGGTTTTGCACGTTGACTTCCGGTGCGCCGGTTCGTTCGTTGGCAAACGATATTTTTCAATCTCATGTCATCGTGTTCTTCGCATGCGGCTTGATGAGTTCTTCTTGAGCGGGCAATTTCTGTTCTGTGTGTGAGCGTGTTTTTTTTCGGTACGATATCTGCCCGCCTGGCGTCTAATGCGCCGTGAGGAGTGATGCACAAAATGAGTGCACAGGAAACAGAAGGGAAAATAATGAAAAAAGCAGCACAGAAATATTGACGACGGGCTACTGGCGAAGCGAACGCCAGTAGCCAAATCGACCGGTTAAATGGCGAAAAAAGGAACGAACCAGCAAAAACAAAACAAAAAAAGTAATAAAGTAAAGATCAATCAAGCTGTAGCGCTTCTTTCGACGCTTTATCGATGTCGGAAGTATCCTGGGGGCAGCAGCGATGGCAAAGTTCCACAGTCTAGGGGTGGGTACACCACAAGGAGCGAATCGCCGTCTGCACGAAACCCGAAAGCAATAAACGATCAATCAATTTTCATAAAACACACCGATGCACCCGCAACCGGCACGGGCGAGTCCTGCAGAAACGTAAGACGACAAGGCGTAATAAAAATAAATTACAACTTAATCTAAATTTTATTGAGTCAGGTCAGTGTCAGTCAGTTCGCTTTGGTGGTGGATGAGTTTTGAAATTACTCGCTCGGTGGCGTCTGGCATCAATACGAGCACAAATCGTATGACTCTGATAGTGTATGAAACAGTTCGCTGTCATTGTTGCCTGTTAAATAATACAACTATGTAAGTGAGAACACTGAGAACGTCTGCACACGAGTGTTTGCGGGAAGTTCGGTTAGATGATGCTGCTGTTCCCGCGGTTCGCGCAATCGTAGCTTTTCCTTCGCCTTCGTCCGTTTACTGTTTGTTTGCCTTTCTATTTGCTACAGCTCTACTGTGTGCAGAACTGTCAAGCCGGCGAATACCGTTTCCTGAAGTGGCGAATCGTTCCGTTTTGGTTCGTTCGATTCGGTTTCGGTCGTGGAATCTCACACTGAACTCATTTATTTCAGCCGATGGATCCGGAGCCGGAGAGCGCTATTCGGCTACCAAGCGTGCGTACCTTATGCCGCAAACCAAGCCACTTGTCGCGCTTCGTCTAAAGCGTCTTAGACCATAAACAACGACGACGTCGAAGCGCAGGGGAGAAAGACAACCATTGTCTCAGCTCAGCTGGTGGCGTGCTCCGTGGTCAGTTTGTACCACCGCCGGTGAGAGAACGTTCCCGCCGAACGCTGCGTCCCCGCTGAGGGTGTGTATTAATTTTTATTCCTTGGAAGTGGCTGGAGATGCGAACGGAAGATGCGAGTCAAGCCGGCCAGCATAACTGAATGCGCTTAAAGTAAACCGAATCTGTTTGTGTCCACACCCGGGGTAGTTTGTGGTGGCATCAGAAAACAGGGCAAAAGAATGGACAAGATTGTGCTAATGGTGATGATCGCGGCTGTTGCTGTTCGTAAGAGCACAGATGAAGAAGATGCACATGAGGAGCACACCAGTAGATGATGATGATGGTGATGGCGATGATGGTGATGATGGTGATGTTGGTGGTACTGTTTGGCAATGAGGCCGAGGAACGGAGCAAAAAACCCCTTCTGCAGGCGTTCGCATTTGGCATCGGCGCGTCTTCGCATGCAGCATCACAAAAGCAGAAAAAAACATCTGCGCTGGCTATCAAAATACGTTTCGCATTGGCGTAGGTCAGTAACATTCGTGCAGCAGCACGAAATTGCACTCCCGGCGCGTCGACGTGAACGACGTGAATTGATTAACGAGGTTATGTTCGACAGATGACTGTGCTTTTTCTTCATGAATTGTTAATTTACGGCGTGCGTTGCATTTGCGATTCTCCCGACACACGGGGCTGGGCACGGAGGGGTGGGTCGGATGCAGCGAAAGTATGCGGGACAAGGGAAGCTTTCTGCTTGAGCGAAGTAGAAATGCTCAGTTGATTGGACTGTGCGTTCGTGAAAGATCGTTTGAGGTTTACAAGATTTTTGTACATTTTTTATTTTGTGTCATCTTTGAACAAAAAACAATGATTTGTTAGATTTACTTGATTGAATTGTGTAGCGGAATTTGGGGCAAGTGTGCCATACGGGGCAAGAGTGCCACCAAGCATTTTTTCCTTAAAAACTTTAGTTAAATGATCAATTGTGTATACAGTTGGTTGCTTTCCAATGACTATGTATACTGAGCCGAATTTCATATAGACCAATCGATATTTCCCATTGTTTTGAACTGATTTATATTGAGTTTTAAAATTGAGCAGAATATTATAATTTTTTAATCCAACCAAATAAGCTCTAAAAAATCATGCGAACAATCAACCGAGAAATTATTTACACCACCTTATAGTTGAGAAAACGTGAAATTTTTTGTGGAGTTAGTTGAAAAAAAATTTCTTTTTGTCACTGAAAAATTCAATTTCAAAAAAGTTACAACTTTTGGGGCAAAAGAGCCATCTCTATTTGGGGCAAGTGTGCCACCATCTTTCATAGGCGCGGGCTGTCAAAAATGTAAACATTGTTGTAGCGTGCTGCGGAATGGTGCTCTATTGTGAGCGGATTCCACCCCAGAAAAACAGAACAGTAACAAACGATATTGTGGTGGTCAAAAAGGGTTCATTGGTGACTCAAGACATGTAGGAATACATACACTAGTGCCACAAACGTAACAATCTTCAACTATCTAAGAAATACGTTTATTTTAACCAGGTGGCCGTCTTGCCCCAAACGAGTGGCACTCTTGCCCCATAGCCCAAAAAACAACGACTTTTTGGACCCTATTTAAAACGCTTCAAAAACAGTTTTGTTTGCACTTTTTTCAAGCAAAATTCATTTATAAGTGAGGAAATAGATGTATAATGGTAATGAGATTTAAATCGGCTTTTGACAACCACGTTTTAGTGAGTTATAACATGAAATGCTTCATGCTTATAACATGAAATGCTTAAGGTGGCACACTTGCCCCAAATTCCGCTGTATATCAAAACCTGCTAAAATAGTACCATGAAATCTGCTACCTTTAACGCACATCTGCCTACACAGTGATGATCCGTTCCACTTTAAATTTATTTCTCTTTCTCGTCCAAATCCAAACTGCACGATAGCGAGAGGGGGACTTATGGAAATGCGTAAATTCATGATCCCTTCCGTATCGGATGTGTTACTTTACGCCCTGAAGGCAACTCTTAATGTAGGCGGAAATCTTTAACTTTTTAACCGTTCTTACATCTGCCTTCTGCCGTGTGCAAGCGAAGTGCTACTAAAGGCTGGGTTAATTCTTCCCCACACAAAGCATTGCTAATAGGGGAGGAAAACAGATGACACCGGGAAGACATCAGGAAACCCCAATGAGTAGACATTACATAAAGTGTGCTTCAGTTACCTGTTGCTGTGCTTGATACTATTCTTTTAAAATGAGCATCAGCAAACCGATGAAAGACGAGCGACGACTTTAATGTTCTTTTATGTGATGGCCCTCTAAAGTTGCTCCTCTACCTCTCTTATCGCTAGAACTTATTCTACTTATTTTTGATCTACCTTTTTCAGTGCAACAACCATAATGGGTATTGGCTTGCCATAAGCTACTGATGGGTTTGGCTATCTGGTTTGCCCATAGCAGAGTAGTCATTCCTGCGTATAGAGCTATAGCTTAGTCTTTGTTGTTTTACTTATTATAGTGCCATTAGTCAAAACATTTTGTGTGCAAACGGGTTATATATTTTTGTCTGTTTCCGGACATATGTGCTGTTGGGTGGAACATGCGATGAGTTTATTTTTTATCGCGCTCAATTTCCGGTGATTCTACAGTGCGGGTGAGTGGTTTTTTTTGTGAAAGTGGTTGTGCCGTTCTGTCCGTTTCTGCAGATTTAAGTTTTAAAGTCCAACACATGTGTTTGCCATTTGCCCGTCCGGGTGAAACCAAAACGGTCAAGCAAATCATGCAGTGTGAGGTGGAAGAGGGAGGACGGAACAGCAGCGGATTAAAGAGGGATGTGCGGTCTAGTCATAAAACGTGCCCGGCTCTCGAATCGGATGACGATTTTGTCGCATTGGAGCGGTCGTTGTGCGATTGAATTGTGAAACGGCGCGAGAGAAAGAGAGAGAGAGAGAGAGAGAGAGAGAGAGAGAGAGAGAGAGAGAGAGAGAGAGATATGGTGAAATAAAAAGTATTGCAACGTGAACCAGAAACAAAAAGAAACACATTTGAACCATCCATCTTCATGAGTTTCATTGCGCGTTTGAAGGGGATTTCTTTTAGCAGATTCGCGCGAATCCGTGTTCTTGCATCGCTCTGGGTGACAACCGACATGCTCGCAACGAGTTCCCACGGAACGTGCTGCGTCCCTGGCGCGAGAATGTGGACGAAATCCCGGTACGTTTCTACGAGAGGAGTGGAAGTTATGATTTATACAATTTATAAATTTTTATCTCAATCCAATGCAATCGAAACCGCCTTCGATCGCGCGCTAGTGCGACGCCGGTACCTCGGCGAATTGTGCGGCAAGTAACAACGCTCTCATGCAATCAATCAAAGGCGCGATTGTTTGCAATTTGTGAAATTCAATATTGTGTCTTGCGCGAAATCACGCGGATATGGATTTGGAATGGATTCGGAATGGCGGCAGGGAATTCGATAGCATTTTGTTGGCGATCGGGCGGTGCTGGAGCAGCGCCGGTAAACATCTGGAGGAAATGATGCATGTTTTGCACACTTTCAGTCAGTCTCCGTGTGTTCCCGACACGACGACACTGACGTTGCCGTCTTTGCACTTTGTCAATGGCGGATGAAACGGGGAAAAATGATGCCGGAATCAACCCACCAAGGACCAACAACGACCAGAACGATTGATTTAGGAGGCTAAACGGCTATTCTTCTGGAGCTACGAGTAAATTTAGCTTAAATGTGTTACGGTTTCAGCGCCAACCAATCCCCCCCCCCCCGGGTCCGGAAACTAGGTAGGTTGCCGTTCAACTTTTCCATCTGCCAAACTTTGTGCAGCAGTTACTGTACCCATCACACTAACTGGGTCAGTCTTTGCTAAACTGTCATCATTTTGCTGTCAATGCGAAAGGAAGAGCTAGTGTGCACCCGAAACAAAGAACTGCACAGTACGGTGACGAAGTTGCAAGTAGTGCACAGACCATGTGTGAGGGTGTCGTCGGACATATTTCGCTGTTTGTGAAACTGTAGGGTATGAAGTTGCATGAAGTAGCCCGTAACCCGGGAGTGAATTGATTGAACGTGAAGAGAGAGAGACAGAGACAGAGAGAGATAGAGTGAGAGATAGAGAGAGAGAGAGAGAGAGAGATAGAGAGAGATAGAGAGAGAGAGAGAGAGATATATGTGGAAGGAAATGTAGCTGTCCAGTGGCTAAGCTACGGTTCCGTCCTGCCACCGATCAGCATCAGCTCCTGCCCAACTTTTGACTGACCTCGCTGTCTAAAACGGTTCACCATCATCGGTGGCAGCTCGAATGCAATGGGAAAAAGAATATCGTAAAAAGGTATTGGCAAATATTTGCCAGCTAGCAAACAAACGTGTTGCATGTGCCATTTTCTCCAACATCGACTGTTTCGCCCGACAGTAGCTTTGCGCGCGTTTTCTAGAAGTTGACAATACGTTACACCAATGTTTGTGTAGGTTTGTCTCTGAGGAATATATCTTTGTTCATGCACAGCTGAATAATGCTATTCGACAGGAAATGGGCGAAATGCTGGTAACATATATTTGGCAGCACAAGTTTTCAAACTAATACAGGATGTTTTAGCAGCGAGTGTGTATGTGATGCATTTGTAAGTACAGTGACATTTCTCTAAGATGTAGTCTCTTCAAGATGATTTTTTTCTTTGAGATGAACATTTAACGGTTCCATCACATTCCAAACATTTTACGTCTCTTCAAGATTAATTTCTCCCAAAGGCAAATGTTCTGTAAGCTGCTTATGGGATTTAGCAGCCCAAATTCCCTAAGATGCATGTTTGAACGACGGTTCACAAAAAATATTGGTCAAAGGAAACTACTAAATTTTCCCGTGGTTTCTTAGATACTCCGTATCAACACATTCATTAGTTTCCCTCAACATGAATATGTCATTAACCTGACGGTCCCTTGAAGATTGAGCTTAAAGAGATTTCACTGTAATAGTATTGAAAATCTGTTTTTTAAATAATATTTTTTATACAACAGCATATTTCACTTGCCTTATTTTATTTCACAAACTTTGCATTATCGTATTTTATATATTGTTGTCCCGTGTTTCACATGTTTGCTAGTACTGTATTATTATCTCTGCTGTATGCTCTGCTGTATGAAATATTAGATCAGTGCTATTATTGGAATAAAGCGAGACACCTGACTACAGCTAAAAGGCGTGAAATTCGTAAACTAACTTCAGCCTTCAACCAGTCAGAGTTTGTGTATTTCCCTGTTGTTTCCCTGTTGTTGTGCAGTGTGGGCTTCTTTAGATTTATTTTTACGAAAACTATCGTCTTTTTTTGTCCTTCCTGTTGGTTGCAGTAATAGTAGGTGTTCAGTTGAATGGTTTCCTATCGCCGTGGTACAACGATAACCTGACAACGGAACACAAAAACAGGCACTGTAGCGAAATGAAAATGACAGCACCCGCGATTAGTTGCCTTCTCCCTTCGTACTGATGGCGAGGAAGACGATGGGGGATAAAAATAATTGAAACACAGGATTCGCTACCGCGGCGTAGTACTGGATGTCCTCACGGAGTGACGTTCATTAACTCAATTGAGGAATAGGACCGACGGAACCGATGGCAACGGTACCCATTCCCATTGGCAAACGGTTTAAATGGAATAGAACCAAAAGGTGGACGAGATCCATCGTGCTGGGACATGGTGTGTGTGAGGGTAGGAGGTACGTGGTGAAGTGAAAAATTTACTAATGTCCTCATTTTTGCGTGAGTCAAGCGTAGGCTTACCCGGGACAGGCTCGTTTCCTTGCTGCAAGTGGGCATGACGGGATGGATGCCTTGAATAATTACAAGTGATGTATCATCGTAATTTTAATAAAGTTTTCCTCTACTACAATTTTGCATTCCGGTCGTCATTTCATCACAGATGACAGAGAGGACTCGGGTATCTTTCACGATGATGAGATGGATGTGAGAAAAAGCCGGTTAGACCCCACTATCTATCCTTTGGGTGGGTTGCCCTAGCAAAACACTATTCAATTCAAAAGTGACTACCCAACAGGGTGGAGCTTCACTCCTAGTCCTTGGTTACTGTTCATCAGCATACTTTTTATTTTCTACATACATAGGATACCTTACAACGTCTTATTTGACATTATGACAAGATGGGTACATTGAGCATTAAATTCAAAGTCTATATAATACAGAGGTCGAGTCATCCAGAACATTTGATCATAAAGCGTGGAAAAGTTTTGACAGCTGGATGAAAAAGCTTCAATAGTTTTGAGGTTTGAGGTTTTAGTTGTTGTGCATGCAGTAATCTGAATTTCAGAAGATTTTTACGACGTTATTCATAATCTTGTGCTTGAAAAAGTTGACGAATATCAAAAAAAGATATAATTATAGTGTAATTATCAATTACAACAAGTTCAATGCCCGAAATTATGACGAAATCATGTGCAGTTCAAGAGGACCACAGGCTAGATTCCAGATTGTGGTAGTTATTAAGTCATGAATTACTAAAAAAAACTACTCCATGCCACGTTCATGAGAAAAAAAGTATAGTTACATTCAGTTTTGTGCACAAAATGCACAATTAGCCCTGAAAAGTGTTTGATATTTGGAATCGTTTGTGAACGCTTTTTCGTCTAACTGTCAAAAACAAGCTTTCAAAATGGTGGACCAAAATCGAGCTATGCATCGACCTCTGTATTATATAGACTTTGATTAAATTATTCAAAACGTTATGACATGGAACAAATGTGTAAAGTAATACATTTTTCCATGTATCTCGGTAGATCTGAATTTTGAAATAAAATCAATCGGAAAGCTATAAGTAATAATAGATCATTTTTAACATCGAGGTCGTAGCGTAAATTCCATTCAAATCAATAGAATTATGGTGAGTGCGTATTTTTTGCCAGAAGACAGGCATTATTTTTAGATGCTATATTCGTTCCAATGACGATTTATATGTTTATGTAGGAAAATGTAATGTGCCGTTATTCTTCTGATTCGAGTGCAAACAGAAACTGCTGGCGCGGGGTATAAGGATACTCAGAGACGATCACGATCACGAGACGTATGATACAAAAGAGATGTTTACATTTTCTATTGATTGATTTTTTCCTATTTAAGACTCAATATGGGAGAAAAGTATAACTTTCATTTGAAATAATATCCGAAGGGTGTAATTTGTCTTTTAACATAATACAGCAATAATGTAGCACGAATTATAGATGAAGTATCTCTCACGCCTGAATAAGCGAACGAATAGTACGCTGTGTGGGGACGTGGAATAATTTTGGATACAATTTGCTGCATGCTGTAGAATAGGAAATTGGAGGTACACGATGATCAATAAATCAACCTTTTGTACCGGCGACGGTGCACTTGGGAACATGTTTCTTGTGAACACGTTTGAATGAACAGTTTGCATTTCATGCAATGTGATGATGATGATATGCACTTGAGCAAACCAGAAGATAAAATAAATAAAAGTTATTGTTTCACATAATTTCTACACTTTGTTGATGAATGCAGAGTATGAAGCTTAGTATAGGTATAAATTTGTTGAGTGATTTGTATAATTATTGTAGATGTATTGTTATTTCTGGATTTTATACTATTGTGGTGTATTTAATAATGTTATGTATGACGAAGAATGGGTTTTTCTTAATTTTTTTCGTGCTACGCAACATTAACTTGTTAATTTTTTCCTCTCCCTGTTAATCTGAGCTTTCCTTCGTATAATAAGACATCCGTAAATATAATTGCATAAAAACCTATTATTCATAAGAGAGAGGAAAAATTAGTTTAAGTAATATTTACAAACACATGAAGTAGTATAATTTTAATAGAAGTTTTGTTGCTGTTCTTATGAATTTTAGTTTTTGACTGGATGGTGTTGGTACTGCTCCATTCGTGAATATCAGTATTTATTATGTGTGTATTTGCTCTATTTACCCATACTGGTGAAGCATAAAGAGCATAAAAATAGCCCTGAATAAACATGTATACTCTAGTAGTTTGGCACAAACACTATCAAAATACATTCAACCCAGGAATGTGCAATGCTACAACGATTTCTTAAAATAAGCGTTGAATACCGTGTTGGTTGCAAAATAAACCATTATTTAGAAAAGTCTACTTTTAGGTATATTCGAAAACCTATCCCAGTACCATTTAAATTATGACGTCATCGATTTTTTTTTCAATATCTATACATTCTTCTTTATCAAAATGTCTCTACGCATCTTAGTTTCACTGTTTGTGCAGTTTATGTTCATTCTACATACTGTGAACATATGCAGCCTGATGGGTGGTTTTAGTATAAAGATGAAGGTGGAAAATGCACTTAAAGCATCATAGCAGTAAAAGCGTTGTTGGTGCATTCGAAGGACGTTAAATGTGTCGATGTCGGATGAGTAACGGCTAGAACAGGAAGACTGAACGGCGAGACGGAAGATGGCTAGCACGGATGGAAAATGGTTGCAAAGTAGTTGGTCAGTAGGACTAGTGATTCAACTGTCAACTGCCAGCAGCAGTTATAGTTTTGCAGCTTGCATACTGTCTAGTAGTTGCTGCTACACACAAGAAGACGACGCTTTCGATGTTGCCGTCGCCGCCGTCGTTAGAAAGAGCAGTCCTCGAAGGCATCACTGCCGCGCCCATATTGGGATGCATCCGGTGCAACCACGGGGAAGCCTACGTGGTGACGTCTCGCTTGTGTCACGTAACACATTAATGGGTTATAATAAATACAACTTCATTGCCGACGCAATCATTGAATGGCGGCGATGCTGTCGTCGTGGTGCATTTCGTGCGGCAGAAATTGTGATAGTCTGCGCTGCGTTGACACCGGCGAACGAAAGCGAGAGTGATTTATGCTTGGCCGAGCGACTGGAGCGGTCGTAGCAAATAGAAAAGTGAGTTGAGTACGTACCGCGTACCGCCTGTTTATTGTGGCCGTAGGTGGCATCACACTTTACCGGCCCTTACGTTGCTTGGGTCATACCATAATTAGAACGATTGTCAGGACGGCATTGAAGAATCACGTGCGATCATCCTAGCCAGCTAGCTTTAAAGCTTTAAGAAAGGTGCCTACATAATTGGCTTTTATTTAATTTATAAGATGGGCGGCTAATCAGTAATTGGTTGTGAAATAAGACAGAAAACACAACTCAGTTTAGTAACGGTGTGTTTATATGTTCGTAGCATTTTTGTACACAAACCAAACCAAAATCCAATGTTTTTGAAGCGACGTCTTATTGCGAAAATGATGGCATGTAAGAGGAAAATGATATACAAGGTAGTATACGATACAACCCGCTCGTTTCCGTTGATCTTCGTGCTCCAATCAGGATGATAAATATTTAATTTTTCGTTATAATTCAATAATCGTTCACTTCCTCAACAAATAGCGACAACGCGTGCATCATTGAGATAGGCCGCGTTCCCCTCCACGCATGGGGCTCGAAGATAATGTAAGCTGAGCGAGCGGGTTGATCAACGAGTCGACGATCGACATGAATGAAGTCAGAACCAGAAGGCTCACGGTCACTTCCTTCTTTCAACCTCTGCCTTCGCGTCTGCTGCTCATTCGCATTCGCTGCACTGACGAGTAACGACGGTCGCTACTGCCGTAGCCGTTCGATGAGGCATTTTTTGTTGCTTTTCTTCTCGCTTTCCACGCCACCGTAGGTGAAATTGGATTGCGTGAACGTGCCACCGCCAGATCTTGCCGATGCGATCGAAGTGATGCGTTGATCGTACGTTGCGCTGTGCGCCGTTAATAAATAGTTTAGTGGTCATTTTTGCATTGTAATTTGTCCCTCATCCACCTCATCGTTAGGTGCGCACGGTAGTGCAGTATCGCGGCATCAAGGGGCTACAAGTTTGTGGACCATCCGTCTCACCTATCGTTCCCTGAAGCTTTGGCGCGTAGTACCAATTTGAGAGCACGCCAAAGCGATCCCACTCCTTACGGTGATGAACTGCTGGCCGAAGGGTGTACAGCGCGTTTTGCTGATAAAAAAGGGCAGCAGGAACTGGAACCAGGCTTCGACACAAACCCGGTGCAAGGGAAATGGGGAAAAGGCAGAGGGCAGAATTGCTGCAAAACGGAAGGCAACTACTGGACGGACCCTTTCGGGTCGCCTCTAGGAAACTAGCCAGAATGGGGAACGCACCAGAATGAAGCCTCTTGACTTGCCTCGGCCCATTCAGGTTTGGTTGCATCGGTTTTCGACGTTATTGTAGCGTTCGTTGTTCGTCATCGAAGCTGTCTCGGTACGGGAGCTCGGAGCTAGGTTCGATCGCGAGAGGGCAACTATTAATGGCAGAATACTTAAAAATAATTGGCCAACCGGGGGGATAAAATTACTACTTTTTTCGCCTGTTCCGTCGGCCATCGTCGTCGTCGCCGTCATCATCATCGCCGTCGTCCTCTTTATCGTTGTTGCCACTCCTTCCGCAGGTGGCAGTTTAATTAAGAACGCGGTCGGCGGATCGGTTGCGCCGGTGGAGATTGCGGAGCAGTTCGGCATCGCTGTGCGTTCCATTCCGCCTGCCCTCACTGCGTGCCCTTCTGTTGGGGCTATCTCGCTATCGAGAATCGATTGCGACGATTGCGGGAGCGCGGGGAACGGGTAGCGTGCGGCGTGTTTTAATTTGAGCTACATATAGCGCAGTAGCCTCATACGCGTACGGTATTTTTATTCATTAATATTCCACGAATCGTAGGCTCGTGTGGACTCTTTTACCAAGGAACGGTTGAGGCTAGATGCAAGTAACAAGGAAGAGGATGGAGATAAGTCTCCTGCAAAAAAAACGCACTATCGAATCCGATCTGTTTGCCCAGTGCAATCCCGCGTCCGTTCATCCAGCCATCCATCTATCCTTCCATCTACGTGGTGGCCGTGACCATGAACGGTGGACTGTGTTATTTGGAGCAATTGGCGTGATTGGCAGCCTTTTCGCCGGTGGCCAAAGCGGTGGTACAGAACAACAGGTGTCCGGTGCTTCGCGGGTGCATCATCATAAACAGGAGATTGGGAGTGGCACCAATTGGGTGCGCTCGACTTCAGGGAGCAGGTTTTCCTTATGCCATGTTGTCTATTCTTCCAAGCTGCTGCATGATTGGCGTTTTTTTTGCTGCTGGTACGCTTATTGCGTTGGGTCACTGCACTGCAGTTTGTCCTTTTGCAGCCATGCACGAATTTCTGGACATGATGTACAGAAAAATGGGTTAAATGCAGGAAACGTTAAAGAAAAAAAAATTCTCTTAAACTCGCTCACTATCGAAAACGCACATAAACTGGGTTGAATAGGTCTTTAACATACAGCATAAATATTGTAACGGTATAGAAGTGAAGGAGCTTTCTGATGTTGTGTTTACCTTACCACTATGTAGCAGATTGATAGAAAACTGTATACAGCCATTGCCAGTCCATCGAACGACGTGTAGAAATGGAAATGCCGAAACGATGCTGTTTTGCCGTAGGTCATGGCCATGTGGTGTTCGATGGGGTGCGAGCAGTTCTGCTTTCTTAAAAAATACATATATGTTTGCTCTACCAGCTGTGTGTATTTTATCGTACTTTATAACTGCTGGTCTCGCAGCAGATGTTTGTTTCGTCTACCAACCATCGCGAGTGAGAAGATGAATCGAAAAGACTCACCAAAAAGAGGGTAACAGTAACAAATAACAAGAGTGCAAAAGAGAGCTGGCAATATATGAGTGTGGTGCTGTACAGTGTGTTTAGTGAATTTGATGTGAACTGCGTGCGGGGTTATTACTCTTTGCGCCAAATGAGTTTATTTTGTGTTAACGAAGTGCGAAGTCCATTCGAATGCCGTTAGAGCATTTTGATTCACAATTTTTTTGTTTTTTATGGAGCTTAACTTGTACTCTTTAGGGGTAAGATTTTATACTATTTTTGGTGCATTTGGTTTGACAAAATGTATTGAATAAATTAGACCTTTTTCCCACAATGCTTTTTCATCATGGTGTCACTCTGATGGTGTCAATAGAACAGTTTGAACATTGACAAAAAACCAGACACAGTAAAGTCACCATTACCGCTCAACGCTCGCCGACGTGCTTTTGCATGCCATTATTTACCAGCATAGCCACACATCGTCGCCGGCAGTGACCGTCTGGTGTCGGAAACCCGAACCTATCCTAACAAAATAAAAATTGAGACAGGTTCGTTGACCTTCTTTCCGGTTTGGAATCGGCTGCCGCTCCTTGCACCGGCCATTATCACGCCGCGGTCTCCGCGGACACTTGCCGCTACCAAGCTGGGCCGGGTACGTAAACTCTCGTTTCTGTTGGCTCTTTTTTGCTTGCTTCATTTCTCTTCGCATTCGCTGTCGCGTTTGCTTTCTGAAGGAACTCATCCACAGTCTCGGTGGGTTCCTGCTGCCTCCGTCAACCCGGCAACGGCTCCGATGCGATGGCGCTGGGTTTGAGTGATGGAGACGCACTTTGGATTCGTTTTGTACCGACCGCCGTCATCACCAACACATTGACAAACTAACCTACAGTCGTTCCTTGGTAGCGGTATCTTACCCTCGTATCCGGTCCCCACCTACCCGGGTACCAGGAGGTTGACGGGAAGTGGTAACCGAAACAGCAGCAAAAAAGCATCCTGCAAAATTATTAGCAAACCTACGGCTTCATGACAGCGCAGGGAAGTTGGGTGCGCAGATGTTGGACATTTCGGTTTCTTCGTCGATGGCGGCTGCTTTACGATGTTACGCGTGTGTTTGCTAACGTGTGTAGATGAGCAGTTTCGTTGGCTTACGACAGTATACGTTTATTTATCGCGAGTTTAAGGGTTATTGTTTAAGCGAGGGCAACTGACCGATTTTACTTTGTGCTTTATTTAGATTTAGTGTTAACGGTGTGTCTAAAATTTAGGTTCACTCTACAATCTGTTCCCGAGTTACGCGGTTTCTGCGTTCCCGACGAATCTGCGTAACTCGAATATCCGCGTAAGTCGAATTTCACG
Organism: Anopheles merus; assembly: GCF_017562075.2. NCBI lineage: Eukaryota > Metazoa > Arthropoda > Insecta > Diptera > Culicidae > Anopheles > Anopheles merus. Next base: position 55,146,849 of record NC_054082.1, read on the forward strand.
TTTTTTGACTAAAATACTATTGATTACTCGGATTTTTTATTTTATTCAGTACTTTTATACACTTTATCATTTATTTGTTATGATTCGTGCAGAAAATTCTAATATGGATTTTAAGCGGTTTCAGTTTGTTAGCCAAAGTGCAATTTATAACGAACTTGAAGCAAATTGTACCGATTTGACATTTAATCTGTCAAATTCAGAAAACTGCGTATCTCCGAATTCGCGTATTTCGAGAACTGTGTGACTCGAGAACAGACTGTATATTGATTTACATAGATATTAAAAATCAAAATAAGACGTTTTAGAAAAACTATAAGTATAAAATTAAAATAAAAGTGTCTGTAATTCAAGATGATGCTTTACAATTAGGATATACTGAAAAGAAGTGCTGTTTTAAAACAGAATTTAATATTTAAAAGATTTAAGCTAAGTTAATTATCGTGAGTGGTATTCCATATCACGCATGATATGACTATTCTTTACAGTGTTCTGGCAACTAAGGTTCTCCAGCCTGGACGTGGACTATGGTTCGGGGCCTCAACAGAAGTGGTCCGCAAAAAAAAATTAAGGAAAGGTTTGTTACGATACGCATAGTATACAGTGAAATCTCTCTTAGGTAATTTTTTAAGAGACCGTCAGCTTACACAGATATTTATGTTGCGGAAAATTAATGAAGCTGTTGCTAAAGTACCCAAGACACCAAAGCAAAAATATGACATCTTTTGTCCAATATTTATGTGAACTGCCATCCAAAAATTCATCTTAGAGAATTTTGGATGCCAAATCGCATATGCAGTTTAAAGAATATTCGTCTTGAAGACACAGAATATGTATGGAATACGACGGGACCGTCAAAATGTTCATCTTAAAGAAGAGATTTCACTGTAATTGTTTTTTTTCCACAATGAAGAATATATTTTCAACAGGCACATCTAGAAAAATATTTAAACATATTTTCGTTTGAAAACTTTGAACCTAGTCTATTAAATATATCATCAGTAGATGAGGGCCGCGGCTAGTGTATTTCCAAAGCCAAGAGGATCCTAAAAAGGTTGAAGAGCAGCTTTACAGTTTACAGCAGCTTTACAGCAGTGCTTTTCAATCTGTTTCACGGACCACTTAGGTTTACACAAATATTTTCAGGAGCCCATCATCAAATATGGTCAATTATTATTCTAGTCAACCCTTTTTAAATTTTAATATTGATTTAAAAACCAATTATTTTGCGAACTATGCTTGTTTACGCCACGGACCACAGACTGGAGACCACTGATTTACATGTTATTACTGTCTCTAAATATATAAACAACATAAGCTATGAAGCTACATGAATTTAATAATTGTCAGCTGTAAACATAATTATTATATTTATAATAGTATTAGTTAAGCTTGAAATAACAATGGTTTTATTATGATTGATGATAATTAATATAACATTACAATTTATTGCACCATCAACGATTCATTGTGTAGAGTTATCTTTAGAGGCTACATGCGGGAATAATTTGCGCAATTTGTATTATGTTATTCTTATTATATTATTATTATACATTTGTGTAGATCAAAAATTGATTAAGATTATAAAAACATATAATATATAATGTATTAAAAAAAAAGTTCAGTTTTATGTACCATGAGTTACTATGACTGTATTTCTAAGCATTGTCGATGACAATATGACGAGTAGAACTTGTTTATTTGAAATTTAAATCCTTTCTATAGATACAAAATTTCAGGTATGGAGGGTAACATATAAATATGGGTCAGCGAGTCTTCTAAATTGGATTATGTTATAAGTTTATTAACTTAGTGGTTCGTAGGAACATACGTAATTCAATGTAATTATTAGGATAAATTTCAAGTACACGTACATAACGTTTGCGCTCTAATGTTAGTTTTACGAGGCAAGCATTAATGAACAGATTGCTCGGAAAATGAAAGGATCACATGAAAACTAATGGCGCAAATTCCTCATTAAAATTATTACCGGGTGTTCCTTTTGTTGTTGTTGTTCATATTTTTACTCCGCACCAACGATGGTCTAACGACATTCAAAACGTTTCGTATGTTCGCCACACATATCGGCCGACTTTTTATAAGTTTATTTCCATTTTTCATTCTGTTTTGGCACATATGTGTACGGCGGATTATAGTGTACGCCAGTGATGCTGAGAGTAATGAGACCAAAAAGCGATATTTCGAGATGCTAGCATTTTGGCAAAGAAGCGTGTGGTAGAGCGATAGGGCTTTAGATGAAGCATCCACCGAGAAAGAAAATTAGAATTTTCTAATTATGACGATTCTGCACGCCAGTCACATTGAATAATCGGGCGTAATGAGCACAGCGTATAGGTAGAAGCTTTCACTGGCATAGTGCTGGTTTGAAAATGCATTCTAAAAGCAAAATTGAGCTTCCTCCCTCGTTGATGTGATGGGGAGGTTGATGGGAGCAACAGAGTACGGCAAGGCGTTTGTTTCTTTTGGCATGTGATAATATATTTATCATGCGAGACCAACCATTGGCGGTTTTGTGATTTTCCCCCATATTATCCCTATTTATTTGGAACATGAAGAATGTGCCATAGCATTGCACAACCTCATTCAAAAGGCTTCACTATTTTAGCTTATCGTTTGCTAACGAGGCAATGCGAAATGGCCTTAGGTGGTTAATGAGATGTTTTGTCTGCTTAATGGCAAACATGTTTTCATTCGGGTGGATTGATGCTTAACGATTTGTAGGCGATTGTGTTCCTTTTGACATCGAAACAATCCTTAGCATTCTTTACAGAAATGGTTCAATGTGAATGTTATGGGAGAAAGATGATTGACTGGAATAGGTTACGAATACGAATAAAGTTAACATTGTAATGTCTCGCGTGTGCTAACGTGCTTTGGCATCGTTTGATGTAGTATGTATTGTTATGAAATAGATGTTTAGTCTAAAACATACAAAATGTAAAGTCAATGAACGCACGCAATAAAAGTAGATAAATCCTTTTTTTACATGGCGTTTTATAGAATACAGGTATACATTGTTTAGCGAATCGTGCTGAGTGTGATAATCGATTCATGAAAAAAGGCGAACAGCAGGGGTGAATTCGTAATGAGACCTTAATTTTAATACACATTGCACGCGGAACATTAATCACAAAACAGCTTTGAAGCATCCCATTTCTACAGCGTATGGTAAAAAATGGCATTTCTTCCGAGTGCAAAAACACGATTGTATGCTCAAAACACTTGGCTAAAAAGTAAATGAATCCAGAACTAAGCGACTATGGCGAAATCATCTAAAGCGAACTGATGCAAACGCGTTACATTAGGGTGGGCGCGCAAGGTTGGAAACCAGCAGCCTGCAAGGCATATAAATATAAATAGCTGAAAGAAACAAACATCCATTAAAGAATAGAAATGTTAAACAACGGAAAGCGAGCAACCGGAACCGGAGCCCCAGTGCCCGCAGTCATAATTGTGGGAGAATGGTGATGGATGTGCATTTTTTCACCGCCGCACATCATTTTTGTTTTGCTGCAATGTTTTGATGCTCAGGGGTTGGTTGCTGCCGAACCGCGGGTAATCTCGCGAATCTGCGGCTCGAACACTCGGCATGCACCACACCACTTCCGAACGGCAAAACAGGGTATGATCGAAGCTGAAACATTGAGGAGTAAAAACACATGCCACAAACACTCTCACACACACACACATAAGCACGAACGCAACGATGTATTTGAAAAAGCATTCTTGTAACGCATCATAACAAGTGCAAAGTTTTTCCCAAAAGCTTACAAACCCAACCCAGCCCTAGGTTCGAGGATCGGTACAGATGGGGCAAGAACGCTGAAGTGTACATGTATCACACGGACAGGCACCGGCACCGCCACCGCTGTCGGCTTACTATCATGCGTAGTCTCATTATGCTTGTGGGCAATTTAATCAATTCTAAAGCGAACGCAGCGATCGCACCACCGTACGCACAGCTCGCCCCGCCTCTGCTCAACTTTCGGGCGGGGTGGTGCGCCTCTACGGCCGATCCGGGGAGGCGGTGGATCTTGGACATGGATAAAGTGATGTTTTCGTTGTAGTGTGTTTCGCGAAACAATTCGCGGCTCCGATCGCGAAGGGTAGGGCAAAAGAGGCAGGAGAAGGCTTTTAATTGAGGAGAAAAATCGCGACGGTCCCGTTAAAATGGTGCAGAGAATGAGTAGCTCCGGAAATCGGAACCGGGTAGCCGATCGAGTGGTGAGGTGGGAACGCCAGTCACAAAGAAGCGTTGGTTTTGCGAGCAGCCCGAGAACGCCCAGTGTGTGTCTATGTGTTTACGCAACGGATCGTCCCGTTTGGATATTGTTTTTGATTCTAGGTGGGAGAAAAAAAGGTAATTATGTGTATCATCGCCGGCAGCGCTTTAGCTAGGCGGTTGTGGGATGGACGGTCCTACGGGAAGTAGGATGGCCAGGGATGGCCGGGACGGTAGCTACATGGTAGTCGGTGATAATAGTCGTAGGAAAGCGAGCATGCTAGAGAGACGGTAGTCGAATCTTGAACGGCATTAAAAAAAACGCAGCATTGGACGCGAAACCTGTCATCATGATGGTTGGAGCGAGCAGCGAGTACAACAGCCGAAGACCGCGGGCGGGTTGATAAACTCTACGCGCGATCGACGAGGAATCCGTGCAGACTGGGTCGCCTCGATTGTGGTCGTTGCGCTTTTAACGCCGTGTATGGCATTCGACCCCTTCGGGATGGGTGCATCGTACCGGGGTGACTGGAAATCTAGTAAAACATCCATCAAATTAGCATAATTATCAGCGTGAGCGGCTGGGCCGAGACTGCCAACTTGTACCCAGTTCTGGCGGTGTCTTAAAAAACTGATGTCTCAATTCAGCAACGCATGCATGAATTCTATGAGGATGAACAAAGTTCTGCACCATGTTGCTTCCTTTTAGAAAAATCCCTATAGCAAGATCAGCAAATGTCAAAGACATATGCTTTGTTCGATTAATAACTTCGAGTGATCGTGGATGAAATGGAATGATTGTATCGCATCGCGATACTGGTGAGTTGATATTTCACGAAACAGATAGTCATCTCACAGTGGATAGATAATAGCTACGAGACCTTGGTACAGATCTCAGGTACCGGGGGGAATCGAGTGATAATGATACAACTACGAATTGAATGATCATCTAATTTTCTGTGCCAAATAGGCCTCGGCACGGTGACGAGTCTTTGTCCAGGCCGCTTATAAAACGATGGCGTCATCATCGATTCCTTGGACCGCGCTACAACTGAACCCGCCGGCCATTATTACTGATCGTCACCCTCCGAAACTAATTCGCCGTCAGATGGTGATTCATAATTGTTTGAAAATTGTACTTTTTCTATGAAAGAAGAAACAGCGAAGGTCAGCAATTTATTTGCATTACTCGGTTACCCCGGAGTTTATTATTAGTAGCAGTAGTAGAATTCATCGTTACACGGTCGGCAGCCCAGTTAATTCTATCAATAGGTCATGAGGGGATACTCACTTAAATAAATCTCGATTCTACGAATCAATAAAGAAAAGTATATCTTGTCACTTAAATTATGCAGTAGTATTAAAACTTCCTACAGGGATTTGTTTGAAAGATGCAAAAGTATTATTTCATAAGAATAATAAAAAAACTGTTAATAGATTTACCGTATGGTTCCCGTAAATGTACTTATGAAGTACGCCGAACACAATATACCATTGGCAATTGGTCATATTTGCGCTACTATTCTAAATTCTACTATTTTTTCCAGTAGGACCGTCCATCCCACTACCGCCTAGCTAAAGCGCTGCCGGCGATGATACACATAATTACCTTTTTTTCTCCCTTCTAGAATCAAGGCCTGCCTGTACCACTTGTGGGGTTGGCTTTCAGTTACTTAATGATTTCCCCTCATAGCAGGATAGTAGGTCCTACGTATGACGGAACGGTTCATTCGGGGCTTGAACCCATGATGGGCATGTTGGTAAACAGTACAATTTGACGACTGTACCACCAGACCAGCCCACTATTTCAAATTACTCGAGAGAAAAAGGAATCTCGCCCTGGAATTGTATTCCTAATAGAACAAGTCATTTGAGTTTTTGTTCTCATCCGCCGCGAGCTTACTGGCCCCGCTAGCAGTGAACCTTCAAAATAACAACAACAGTATCAAACGCTGAAAAGCTAGAGAATAGCAAAAAAAGCTTCGTCCACAAGGTTACCATAAATCAGCGGCTAACTCACGGGAGTTAAGCTAATACTTGCCATTATTTGCCACAATAAGGAAGGCAGCGCAAAGTGCGCGCGCAGGCTGGGTGAGGTAAGAAATCTAAAATTCTAATCGCTTCGTCGGTATAAATCATGCTCTGAACGGGGAACTAAACGGAGAGGACTGCAGGCTGGAGACGGGTGGAAACAAGTTAAGGTTACTAAACGATCAATGCTTCCATGCTGGATAGATCGAAGGTGGGGAGCCGGCAATGGAGAGGGTGGATTGGGGATCTTGATATTGCATAGTGATTTTGCGTTGGATTGGGTCTGAAACTGAAAGCGTGCGGCCAGTTCGCGGCCAATTGGTTCGATTTGCCACCTCTTGGTTGCTGACCATGAATGTTTGACGGTCTGTTGCACCTTCAACTCCTGGCTACCCAAGACGAACGCGCAGTCGTGCCTGCTGAGTGCACCTTGTGAGAAACCTGGCGTAGAAACGATGCTAAAAAATCCTTCACAATTAAAAACAGGCCATTTTTATCATTCGTGAGAATATGTTTGGCATGCACAATCGTTTTTAAAATGGATATGCATATTCTCATTTATAGTATTTTCCGTATAAGAAGACAATAATTTAAAAATGTATGCTTTGATCAGTAAAATATTCGTTGTTAGAATGTAGTATTGCAATGTCCTTTGGCATAACTTTGTTTTCTCTTTCATTCTATGCTATTATATTCTAATCCAGCGGTCGGCAAACTTTTGAGGCAAAGGGCCAAATTTAGTAAATGATCTAAAGCTGCGGGCCAGGAGAATGTGTTTTTTATATTATTGTGCTTTAATTATTACATTACAAAATTTTAGAAACAAAAAAATTGGTATTGTTGCTGTTGTCCTATAATTGTTTCATCCAAGCATGGTTAAAAATTGATAATATCTTCTTAAAAACTAATTGCATCTTTTAATCATTTGAGGATCGCCAAAAGAAGGGTAATAGTGTGATAATTGAAAACATAACAAAGCAACAGCAATATCGCTTATTATATCGCAAGAGCAATATCGCAATATCGCAATAGCAACCACATCCTCCCACGCCGCAAAAAATATTAAGACTATTCTGGGGATGATACTGAAGTGTTATTGACTGAAAAACCATGGAGGCAAATGTGCATTTGGTATTTATAAAAATATTTTATGGACAAGTTATGTCATGTCAGATAAATTGATTAATGATTTCTTATGAAAAACTTTAGCACTTTGGCAATCGTTGCACTCGTAAACAGGAACTGCGTGGAATCGTCGTTCTCATTAAAACAACAGGGTTTTTTCAATGTTCCTATTGTTTTCAAATACGATGCAAAATACCCCTAAAGCAGATAAAAAAGAAAACAACTGATTTGTGTGAAATTAAGAAGAACGAATAGTAGGACAAATATTCTAATCTATAATATAGAATATATATAATATATAATATATATATTATATATTATAAATATCGCGCGAAAAATGTTTGCTATTTCACTACACTAAAACTTTGTTTTCCATGTATTACGTTGGTGACAGTCGTATGCAAAACTTTGAAAAAAATCATTGTAATCAGACTTTAGTGTATCTTATCGTTATAAAATTTCGTATGCGACCTTCATTTCGATAGTCTTATTGTGGTGTTAAAATAATGTTAATATTACAAAATGGTTGCATTAAAAAAATGGACAACAATTGTCGATTTTTCATGGGTTTATCTTAACCCGCAATAACAAAACGTTAATTACACTTTGAGTAGAAGTATCCAATTAGTTAGCATACTAAATTTGACACCTCTATCAGCCGAACTCTAACCATGATGGGCAAAAAAGTGAATCAAAAGCGTGCGCGATCAAAGAATGGCACCCCGTAGCGTCCAAAATGGACTCCGTGCGGAAGTTTGTGGACGTCGTGTATACCCGTTTCGGCATTTTAGTCACCAACATCTTGGCACTAGTAGACAATAATCAAAGCATCGAAAGAAAGCCCAGGTTCATTTTTGAGATTCCAAAAGAAGCTGAAATGATGTAAGAGGGACAAGAAGCTACATTACTGCATTAGCTGGACCGGAATATCCGGACCACCAAACAGTAAAATAATAGCTGGGAAACATGAATAAACAGATCAGGAATTAGAAATCGCATCCACTAGCTTCGCAGTGGCAAAAAATTACGCGAAAACTCAATGCAATCATTTCAGGTGAATTTCGACAGAATTTCGATATGACACCCTAGTCTGCGAACTGGTCCAACATCCGTCACCTGTGTTCCATCGATTTTTTTTCTGCACCAACGTGATGCAAAAACTCTACTCTAACAATTTTGTAGCGAAAACTTAGGAGCAATTGATAAAAATCGAAGGTAGAACTTAAATCATGCATGTCTTTGTCCACCATGGTGAAACTTCCTGATAATTGACGAAAGGCAATTCGCAAAGTCTTGAATTGATTTGTGGAAGTGAGCTCAAATAATTACCTTTGAACTACTATTTTTTTCTGCAGCCAGCCGAAAACGGCATATTTTTTATCATGCAAAAATTACGGGGATATTGACCTCGAGTTCGAACATACTGAACGGTCCGTCATTCCATAGTACTTTTATTAAAAGTTGAAAAAGTACGATGATTTAATATAGTATACTAAAAGATCTTCAGTAATTTGTGTATAAACCGTTTCTTCCCATCTGTCAACATCAGTCAAATCCTTTCGCGGGCCGGATAGAATGTTGTGGCGGGCCGCATTTGGCCCGCGGGCCGGACTTTTCCGACTGCTGTTCTAATCCATTCTATATTATACTCTAAAGGTGAGTCACCATTTGAATCCTTCATAAATCTATCTAAAAAGCTATCATTAGACGAATAGGCACGAGGTATTGTTCTCAATAGTGGATAGTGCAGCGGAGCTTTCATCAAACACACAGTGTAGGTTATATGAAATGAGTTTGATTGACAGGCAATCGACAGACGGACTTGAGCATTTGCGACACGCTTGACCCCGAGATGAAATAATGGGACGGCGGTGTTGTTTTATTCATGGCAAAATTTGAAATTCTGTGTCGATCGATGTTTGTTTTAATGTAATCTATAGTTCAAAACTACTTTTGCATTAGTGATCACGGTTGATGTTCAGTTATCCATGATCGTATAACAGGGTGTGTTCCTGATGTCAGAACTTCTTTTCCTGATGTTCTTTTATGTGATCTGGGGGGAAAGCTTTTCGGAAGCTTTGTATTTGTTCCCTTCTCGGAAGCTTGGGTATTAATTGTAGAATTATTCATCCATTGTGGAGTTAGACTCGGTTTTTACAATGTTTTTTTTCTATTTTCCTTGTTTGACGTTATTGCTATACCTTGAGTTTAGTTACAAAAAAAAACTTTGCCAATATCTTTTCACGCTACGGGACTTATTTTTATTAAATGTGAAATTATGTTGAAATATATGAAACATTATTTGACTCTGAAAAATATTTCTTGAACTTTTCATGGCAACCAATTGATACGTTGTAGATATTAATTCTCACTTATTGTTTTTTATTTTTGTCACTTGTTCAATAACTTGTATCCGAGCCATAGCTTTTTAGCTTTCTTCATTAGGGAAAGGTAGGTAAAGACGGACAATTCGAATACTTCAACAATGCAGCATCCAAACTGAAAGTAAAACAACAGATTTGAGCATAACATATGCAAAAATAGTTAAATTCACAAACAAAACAAATTTTCAACCAGGCGTTCCCTTGTGGATCTAATTTGACTACTGCGGATCTTAAGCTCTGTAACTTGCATTGTTTTATTTTCGGAAGTTTTATTAGCTGAATGAGTTGTCGTGATTATTTTGCAAAAAAATGGTACTGGAACGAGAATGAAGGCAATAGAAAAATTTTTTTTTTAGTGGTTTATGAATCCTGACACCAAAGCGGGAAAGACGGACACTTAGTCGTAGGAAGACGAACACTGACTTTGTTGATTTATTTTATTTCTTATATCAATTGGTGATTAATATATTTCATCAAAAACCGTAAATAAGGGTTCCGAAAATACAACAACCAGAAAGTATTGAAATAAGTGAGAAATGAAACACCGGTCAAAATAGCAGTCATGCGTTATGCTGCACTCTTCATGCCGATTAGGCACTTCACGGATCCCAATATCTTGCCTCGTCTTGGACAACATTAATCAACAACAAAGAAGAGGCATTGATATGACATCGTTAAGGAATAGATGAGATATTCTAAGGGGTTATAATGTTCAAAAAGTTTTTTTTGTTCAGGAGAAACGGTCCAAGAAGGTCATATTGTCAAAAAAGTTAGATTTTGACATGGTAGAAAATATATTCCTAGTTCCTAGTTCCTAGTATATATATATATTCCTAGTTTTTTAATGTTCCTTAAGGCGTCCGTCTTTACTTACCTCCTCTTCAAAAATATTGTGCGTTGTACATGGAAGGTAAAATGTTATTAAATGCTAGATATGTGATTTCACTAACGGTATTTATGTCATTTGCTTTTAAATTAACCTTTTTATTACCACAGCACAAACAAATCAACAAATACCGGAATTCATCGTTACGAGTTTTGCTGAAACCTTTTAAGTGCTTGAATAATTCATACAGCGCGTATGACATGATGCTAAGCTGCATTTAAATTTAAAAGATACACAACAAATCGTAAAAGTTAAAACCCTTGCATACGCATAGCTTAAGACATTTTCTAAATCTCACACTTACTACTTTGAGTGTAATTGAAGTGAGACTACTTTAAGCGAGAATAAATATTATTATTTTAATAAGAAATTGGCAGTAAATTATAATGCTTTGAGCTGTTGCAGATATCTATGGCACTTTAACAGAAAAAAATGCATTTTCAATGTCTCGTTCTTCTAGTAATTGACGTTGAGAAACTTCCTTGGGTTAAGCATATCACATTGCTAACTTTTTAGCCGCTAGGCAGCTCATTTTGAATGTTCTCCACTGGCGATGGAGCAGCGACCGGGCACCCTAGCGCCACTAGCGATGTTAATTTATCTCTTTGATTTGCTGCGACAGCAGTGCTTCCCGTACCGAGGGTCATGATGGGAGCAGTTCACGGTTATCTTTTCTTACAATTGTCGCTTCAAAGACACATGCCTTTTGTGGCGACTCTAGAGGCCAAGACGCTGCCGGCCGACTGTCATTATCCCATATGTCAAATGTTGATAGAGTAGCCCACGAGCGGGGCTTGATCGGATAGCTTTTTGATGGCGCTTGTCTAACAGAGATAGAACGAGAATATGCGAATTTTTACTCCCGCCAGTCAAACTTTCAAGGCTAACCCTCGGCCATTTTGACTAGTTAGATGCCACAAAATGGCAGAGGAGAAACACCATGAATTGATTGGCGTGGGGATCAGAGAACGTTAGCGGTGCAGAGTGAGCATGTAGAGGCTGTGGGATGTTTGTGGTTGCTAGAAAAAGTGGTATAATTTGAGTCGAAAGGTTGGCGGCAAAGGCACACGGGGCTCACAAAAAAGTCCACCCTACAATATTGCTGGCAAGTGTTGCGCAAAGGCCTAAACAAACGACGAAGTTCAATGCGATTCGCCTGTGGCCGAGAGTGAGAAAAAAAAGCTGGCTTCAGGGAGGGGAAATCCAAAACGAGACAAATAAGCATTGATCTTAGACCTTGATCTGACGTACGACGAATGTTTGTCGAATCAAATATATCCAGCGCATGGTGGTGCTGCCGAACGATCATCACAGCTAGCGAGTGGGATAGAGACACTGCGACTGTTAATTAGACCGAGCGGGATAGAAAAACGTAACAACAAAAAAGTTCGCTATCGCTAAAGCCAAACTATCTTGCTGCACGGGTGCACTTGTTGATGCACAATCCGATTCGAAACTGCACTTCGTGCTGTGCGGTTGTAATCCACCCCTTCCACTAGTTAGTCCGTCCTCACAGTGCAAGCGACGACTGTCGATTGTTTGGCAAATCGTTACTATTGCGCTCTGAAATCATTTGTCGCTTGAGGCCACATAATTGACATTCGCTGAAAGCGAAGAGAAAAGTTTACGTTTCTGGTCTGGTTTCTAGTGAATAGCGTACACGTGCATGAGGTTTTTTATAGAGTAACGTAGCAAAAAAAAAAAAAAAACAAAAATAAATTACAATAATACGAAACATAAAAAGCATAACCATTGCTGCAAAATACATATATATATAGCGATGCGATATTTGGTATTCGTTAGTTTTCTAGCAGAATTGTTGGTGTTGTGCGCAACTGCTTTTGTTTAAACTTATAATTAGAGTAACATGTTTAACGTATGCTGTTAAAAATGCAAGCCAGTAACAAAAAGAAAAAAAATCGGTAGGCAAAACAAACATCAAGTTGAATGGCAACCCTTTAAATCAAACATTTCATTAAGTTTTTCTTTCAAACTACAGTTATTCCAAGCGATTGGTTTTACTTGCAAATTCTCATTTGGCTGCTATTTTATTGTTACCTAACTTTTTTGTCATTGTTAAATATATTGAACAAAAAAAAGTTTAAAAAAATCAAACCATAAGCTAACATTAACTGTCATCATTTAAGTGTAGCAGAAAACTGTAGGTAGAAGTTACTACAGAAATATTAATAACTGGAGATTAATAAGTGGAGATTTTCAGAGTTTTTACACTTTACTTATAAATACGTAAACTTAATTAGGTTTATAAAACTGTGATTCTAGAAAGCAGTAGCTCTTTCGGGGAATAAACAAGTAAAGAATTCTTTTGAACAACAAAAACGCGACTGTAAAAAATGGACAAAGCAATTGCAACAAACAAAACAAAACAAAACGAATAATGGCGAAGTAACGTCACCAACCACCAACTGTCCTTGCATGTGTATGCAAACATGCCCGATGTAGAATGCAGACATACTGACTGTACTGCTGTGAAAAGAAAGTGGAATTATTTGGACTCTGGCATATAGCAGGGGGAGATGCACAATAGTAGGCAGTTTTCGACTCGAAACAACAATACACAAAAGAACAAAAGCTGAGTGACATTCACATACAATTGGGTGAATCATATGAGGAAGGGTGATGACTGCCTCGAAAAACGATAAAGTGTAACCAGTAAGGAGCATGATTCCAAATGAGTTTGCTTAATAGGTGCTTTAATAATTGGCACAAGCGAGATCTTAAACTACGCATATCTTCGTTTGGTATTGCTTGAATGCCCTAGTATTTTTTAAATATAACAGTAGATAGAGACGAGGTTTTACGTAGAAAAAAATTACAGAAAAACAGAAGGCAAGATTACAGATTATTTTATCATCAATATTATTTCAATTTTTTCAAAGATACCGGTCTCATTGTACAACATGTCTCATTGTCAACTCGTACGACTTAACAACATGCCCGTCTTGGGTTCAAGCCCCAACTAGACCGTACCGCCATACGTGCGACTGACTATCCTGCTATGGGGGGGTAATCAAGTCACTGAAAACCAACCCCACAAGTGGTACAGGCAGGCCTTGACCGACAACGGTTGTTGAGCCAAAAGAAGAAGAAATATTTCAAAGACACATATAACTGTCAATTAAAGTATTTTTATCTTTTCTTTAAACGAGTTGTATTTAATCGAAAGGTTATTTATCCCATTTAATGATACGCATGATGCAAAGAGTACATACAATATTTGTATGTTTAATGTTATTTATGACACATTTTAAAATTTTCCACGCCTTTCTATCGATAGTTGTCTATGTAGACTGCTAAAAATGTAAGGTATTCTATGTAAAACCCAGTGTGCTCTTTTAGAATAAACAAAGCGTATGCGATGACCCCATACATAGCTTATCCAAAACATGCATGTGCATTGCACACATATGTGCCAGCGCCGGTTGCAAAGAAGGATCGTGGTTTTGCCAACTGTCGCATTCATTTGATCCGCTGTACCCGAAGTGAAAGATGCATCATCAACTGCCATCAGCAGGTGAGCTCTGGGATAAATGTGCATGTGTGGATGCGAAGTGCATTACACATCAATACTGGGAGATGTGCGCCAGTGAAGGACGGAGCGACTATAAAGGATAAAACAAATGACAGTGCCTGCTGCTAAGCTGGAGGATCATTTCGCTGGGTAGTCATTAATGACACATAGGTTCATGTGTGAAAGCTGGAGTGGTTAGAGATTTGAGCCCCTCTTCCTGGAACTAGTGCCTAACCACTATACGTCCCCCGTGCTGCTCGCACCGACTTGTTTATGTGTAGAGTCCTTTTTTCGAGATTTCTGCTTGCTGTGCATCGTTTACTACTTATTCTTTATCAAGTTTCTCTTTTATGGTGAGTTTGTGTAAGGGTGGCAGAAAGATGGAGAGTCTGGATCAGAATGATGCTACCAAGCGCGAAGGAAATAATTGGCAGGTGATGCAGGGAGATAGGAGAATTTCGCCGGAACTAGCAGTACAGGAAGTGATTGTGAGAGGGCCGTTAGATGCATTCATGCGGGGACTGTAATACAGTGCGGGTAGAGATGTTTTCATCTATGTTTTAAATCTATCATTTCATGAAGATGGAATATGGTATAAACACATTCATAAATGTATCAGTATTTTGAATAGTAGTGAAATTAAAAAAACTTATTTATTATGAATGATGTCATAAAGGAAATACTCAAAAACTTGAACAACACATACACAATTTGCCAAACTTCTGTCCTACGCTGTTCACACGAGAGATCCTTACTATATACAGTGCGCCAGCTCTCTTCATTCCAGTCCCTTGTGCAGGATGCACGGTCATAGAATAGCAGGAAAAAATCAAACAATGATTATGTTTTTAAATTGGATACTTGCATCAAAAGAGAGGGCGCCCTGAAGCGGAATGAAATCATTATCGCTGCTTAAATTGGTTTTTAAAGTGCCTATCGCTGATGCTAGGAACAGTCGCTTACCGGGAGTCCGGCCTCTGACATCTCGTCCTAGGATTGTAATACGATCGTAGCCAGGGTTCTGTAGGCATCTTGTTGGTGGTATTGTTATGATCAAGCAAGCATCGAAGGCCGGATTCGCACAGCGAGACGTGCTCGGCGGAAGATGCAATATCGGGAGTTTGCCGGGTGTGTTGACGCGTTCTTTGGAAAGATGGAAAGTATACGAGCGAGGGGACTGAGTTAAACCAATCGACTGTGATTGTTGCTAACGCTGGAAGAAATAAAAGCGTATAGGGGATGGAAAATAGTGCTGTGCATTGACATGCGTGCATATCACATTGGGGGCTTTTCATGACACTATTTTTTTTGTAGAAACCTTAATGCACTACTGCTCATCATCAGAAGTTTGTTGACCCTGGTAAATTAGGAAGGGTTTATAACGCGTAAGAAAACTATGATGTAGCATACGGTGATTCAATAAATGAAAAAAAAACTATTTCTGGCATGAAAGTTTCAATAATTTAAAGGAATTTAATTTAATTGTTATGCTTTCATAGATGATAAAGTTTTTTTTAATCATTTGAGATTTTTTTTATTATGGACCTTAAAAAAATAACATAAATTAAAAAGAACACAACTGTTAAAATTTAGGTTGACGTACAGAAACACATTCATCAGAACTGTATTCCGGTAAGCTCTTTGATCTTTGTACTAAGTCGTTCGTGAACAGATTGTGCGTTGTTTCGGTTAAAATGCAAATATGCTCTTTATGGCGGATTTTGGCTTGTCATTCCAATCTCAAAGCTGGACACGATGAAAAGGACACTATGAATAGAAGGATTTCTATTTCCCTTGTTGCTATCATTTGCACAAGTACTTGTATCAGCTTTAATGTGCAGCGACCCGTGATCTAATCGTTTGGTTGAATGGTTTTTATTTTTCCCTTCACCAATGCAGGATCAACAAACGTTTAAATCGATGAGACAACTGCATTGGGATGTTTTAACGGTTGTGCTTAAGTGTGAAAATGTGTGAAGATGTTTCGATGTTCGTGAAGTTATATGTGATTTTTATGTTTCTGGATAACTTAAAGAATACCACATTTTCTTCCCATTATGCAATAAATAACTACTAATGATAAAATACTAACCTAATAAAAAAGTAAGATTTTTCTTTCTACTCGCCATTCTGGGTGTGTATGAAAGGAACTGGGGAATTTAACAATTTTGTGTTTGTGGTATTTTCAGGTCTATGATAACGTTTTGAAAAAAATTACATGAAGGCATTTCCCTATTGCGAATTCGATAGTATTTTGAACTGATGGACCCTGAAATTGATCGAAAACCTCATAAATCTAATTTTATTAAAATAAAATAACCACGAAGCGCCACGAATGTCAAAGAAGAATGTGTGATAAATAATAATTTCATAGTATTTTTCTCCCAAGCAAAACAATAATAAGAATCACATTGTGAACTAAATCAAATCGTTAGCACTCAATGATTTGTATTATTAATATTATTATTACTATTATTATTTTTATTGTTATTATTATTATTATTATTATTATTATTATTATTATTATTATTATTATATTATTATTATTATTATTATTATTATTATTATTATTATTATTATTATTTTATATTATTATTATTATTATTTTTATTATTATTATTATTATAATTATTATTTTTATTATTTTTATTATTATTATTATTATAATTATTATTATTATTATTTTTATTATTATTATTATTATTAGTAATAATAATATTATTTTTATTATTATTATTATTATCATTATTATAATTATTATTATTATTGTTATTATTATTATAATTATTATTATTATTATTTTTATTAATATTACTATTACTATTATTACTATTTTTATTATTATTATTATTATTATTACTATTTTTATTTTTACTATTATACCTTCATAAGCTCTTGGTTTTTTGGAATTCATTTATAATGGTTCCTTAAAATGTGCTATGTGATTTAATTTTTTTTTATTTTGTGAGCTCATTCAACAACACAATGATCTATGAACAGTGCCATTAAGTCAACTAATATTATTTTAAAAAATAGCATATTGCTACGATGTTAAAGCAAATGTACATTTGTATTGAACTGAAAACAGAAACATTAGTCAAGCTGTTACACCAGATAGGGTTGTTCCAACAGGGCTCATGATGAAACATTGTCAATGGTAAACATTTGTCCATTCCACGTTTGTCCTTTCATTGAGGTGAAGTAATATGGATTTCGTTTTAACAACTGAAATCCCATGCAGTGCATCATATTCGCTGGGCGTTTTGCAAGCAAATGCTACGAAGTGACAGTTTGCGGAGCAGGCATTATTGATGCAAGATTAGCAACGTAATGTAGCTCTAACGCAAAAGCAATAGCAACTGCAAACTTGACGAGCGATACACGCGTGTTGACAGATTGGCAGCGTTTGAGCAGCTTCACCAAACAGATTCGTCTGCCGTGGGCCGTGGTCGTTCGGCTGTTCAGGTGTTTGTTACACGTCCTAGTAAAGGAAGATAAACGAACAACGTTATCGTTTGGCCGATGGCTACGGAATAAGACTAGCAATGCTGTTCAGGCAGACAAAGAAAACGTATAAAGTATTACAAATTAACATCCTTACCTTCGACTTCGACATGAAATCAGCGGGGTTTAATTCAAGGTATCCAATGGGCACTAGGCGTTGTTGAAAGTAATGGTGAGCCTAATTTACTTATAATAACAGCGTGCGTCGAAACGAGCGGTTTCGATTTGTTTATTTTTATTCAGGAGGGACGGCTTTGCCGTATTGCTTAGCGGTTTCGATTTATACAATTCAAACATTTTCTTTTCGCGATACACATCTCGATTTTTGTAACGGGATTCTTCGTAATCAGAAACAAATGGTAAATTTATTCTTACGTTGTTAAATTGATGAAATAATGTTTAAAAGTCAACTTTAATAAAGTCCCATTTTCAGCTTTTCTAAGGACCAAAGCATAGAAATTGGACCTGTCCCTTGCAACAGTCGGGAAGCGAAATCACCGTACGCAGGAATACTCTAGGGTTTACAAATCAGTCACCTTACTGACAACGGTTCATTGGGCCCAAGAAGAAGAAATACTTCGAAGACAATAAGAAGAAATACTTAGAGTATAAATATGTAATCAAGTTACCCTAATACTAATAAGTAATCCTACAAACAAGATCAAAATAAATGTTCCTAAACGTATCGAAACAATGTTATGATTATGGTGAATAAGCGATGGCTAACATATTTTATTGAAAGGAAATGTTTGTCTACAGGTTAGTTCGATAAAAACAATCATTTTGATTGTAGCTTGGAGGAAAATGCTTTTCGCATACTTCATTCTTCTGAAGTTTGTGTTTTTGCCTATAATAACTCTAATGGTTATAGTTGAAATCGAACAGTGATCAAATGGCCATTTGGAAATGAATGTTCAATTACTTTGCCGCGCTTTGTTTGCTACTATGGCCTATATGTTGTTGGTTGGATGGTCGTGGTTGAGAAATATTCTGTTTTGTTTCATACTCTACTGCTATTGCGCTGAAGCCTTCGTTTCACAAGCCCACAACGTTGTCCAGTTCCTGGTTTCAATTCCTGCAGGCCTTTTCATTTAGGAAATGGATCTTTGAAAATCTTTTTCATCGACTGATCATCATCGAACGTTGGCTCCATCCACTGCCCATTCGTACAATCAATCGAATTTCTATTGAAAGATTTACATACCGAACGCACACACGTGTGTGTTTACGCTCTGCCTGCTGAACGCACTGGCTGTGACTCATCGTGCCGATGAATAACAATTCAAAAGACTCTCCACGCTGCTCCACTGCTGAAATTGCTCATTTTTCTATGCGATTGAGAAATGTGTTGATACTGGTGTGTTCAACAGTAATCCATCAATTTTAGAATTTAAACCGAGTGTATAGCCGTGCAGAGTCGCGCCGCACCGATACTCTAAAGTGCATTCGTGCAACTTTTATCCTAACTCACAGGCAATGTAAATCGCGCATTGTGGGTTTAAAAAATAAACAAAGATAGAGCTTATGTGCCGGCGTTCGATATCGGGAGGATACGATATCGGTGCGTAAAAACTTTGTATCGAGCGCCAATGTTTGCCAGGCAAATGCACTCGACTGATGTGTATGTCGTGTGTGTGCATCTGGGGTGCAGTTAGAACGTGTGCGTAGTGGCAGTGGACAAGTTTCACTCTAGCCGCAGGATGGATTTGAAAAGCCTCAAATGCAACGGTGCTTATCGGTGCTAACAAATCTGAAATAAAATTTTCTGCGCTTGATGAAGGTACATTACGTGGCAGAATGTGCAAATTATTTTACCCGCAAATGTCGAGAAATAGCACTAAGAGGAATGAAGGGCGGGAAGGAAGTACATGAAAAGTGCATGAAAATTGAGTGCTGCTAGTGTGTGTGTGTGTGTGTGTGTGTGTGTGTGTGGTCTAACTGCTGCTGGTGGGCTGGTTGTTGCCTCGACCGTTGATGGCGATATCATAATGTCCAAAGGATCTTCTGAAAGCGTTGGTTGAGGAGAGGTCGAATGAAAGGACTTAATTTTTTTTTCTCCCATCGTTCAAACCTTCCACGCGTGGCGGTGCGTGTGGGGTGAGCGTGAATATGCGTATGCGTAACAAATATGCAGAACCTCTTGCCATAGGGTGACCGGTTGGGTCGTTCTATGTATCTCAGAACTTTTCACGCTGCTCGATGGTGGAGATTTATTTTTTCTCTCATCTTCAATTAAAATAATTGATCCATAATTTATCCCCTGCAATAATCCATCACGGGCTCATATCATTGACGTTACAACTGTATGTAGGCAAGTGTATAGAGTTGGGACCAATAGGACGACATATGCCATCGAGTGAGCTCACAATCGACCTTATATAAACAACGTAAAGTCAATTCTGGTTAAATTACTGCTATTTCAGACCATTCTGCCGTCGATGATGTGCCTCGGGATAACGATGGATTTGATTTGTATTTGTTGTGGATAATACATAAAACGACAATACGTGATTCATCTAACAAAAGTTAATAAGATTATAATTTGGAGCAGTAAAAATAAAATGAATAGATACTATATAACATAATTAACCTGTATGTGTTTGTTACTTACTTTATTGAAAACTATCTATATTTTTATTTTTTGCTTAACGTGGGACGGTCAGCTTAGGCATCGATTATATACGGCGAGTAGTAGCTGACGAATTAATCGAATAGACCAGTGGTCGGCAAAGTCCGACCCGCGAAAGGTTTTGACTGATTTTGAAAGATGGGAAGAAACTATTCGTAAACAAATTACAGAAGATCTTTTCGAATAAGTTTTAATACCAACGATTGTTTTCAACTTAAATTAAAGTACTATGAAATGACGGATTGTTCGGTAAGTTCAAACTCGAGATCAATATCCCCGTAAAGTTTACATGAAAATTGCCTTTTTTCGACTGGCTGTAGAACAAAACTAGGAAAGATATATTCTTTACATGTACATCATTTGAAAGGTAATTATTTAAGCTTCCTTGCACAAATTGATATCAGACTTTGCGAGTTGACTTTCGGCAGTTATCCGGAATTTTCACAATGATGGACGAAGGCATCCTAAGTTTTCTAGACAAAATTGTTAGAGAAAAACTTTTAGAATCATGTTGATCCAGAAAAAATTGATGGAACACATGGGACGCATGTTGTACTAGTTTGTGGACTAGGGTGTCACGTCGAAATTCTGCCGAAATTAACCTAAAATGAACGCATTGAGTTTTGGCGTCATTGTTTGCCGCTGCGAAGCCAGTGGACGCGATTTCTGCTTTCTGATATGTGTGTTCATGTTTCCCAAGTACTATTTCACTGTTTGCGGGTTGTATCGATCTCCCGGCCCAGATAACGCAGCAATGTAGCCACTTGTCTCTCTGTCTTCATTTTTGCATCTTTTGGAGCCTTTGATGCTTTGATTGTTGCCCAATAGTGCCAAGATGTTGGCGACCAAAACGCCGAAGCGTTCTTATGCGACGACAAACTTCTGTACGGAGTCCATTTAAGACGCTACGGGGTGTCATTCGTTGATCGGCCACGCTTCTAAGTTGGTTGGTTCACTTTTTTGGTCATCATGGTTAGAGTTTGACTGATAGAGGAATCAAGGTGAGGTGACTGATAGAGGTTGTCTGTTGTCTCATGGGATACTGCTATTAAAAGTGCAATTAACGTTTTTTTAGTGCGGGTGAAGATAATCCATTGATAAATGAATTTGTCAATTTTGTTAATGCTACCGTTATGTAATTTTAACATTGTTTCAACACGACAATAAGACTTTCGAAATGAAGGAAATCGCACACGAAATTGAATATTGATGAGATATACTAAAGCCTGGTTAAAATATATTTATTTAATGTTTTGCATGCGACTTTGCGATAGGAGAGCATTTGACGTTCGCCAACGCAAAACATGCAATACAACATTTAAAAAAAGTGAAATAGCTCCATACATTTTCACATATTTTTTCATATTTTTTGTTTTATTCGTTTATCGTTCTTAATTTCAATTCTTAATTTTAATTTAAACACAAATCAGTTGGTTTTCTTTTAATCTATTTTAGGGATATTTTCGATTGTATTTGAAAGCAAAAACGAACATTTAAACACCGCTGTTGTTTTAACGAGAACGACGACACCACACTGTACCTGTTTACGAGTAAAACGATTGTCAAAGTGTTTTTTTTCATCACGAATCCGTTATCAATGTATCTGACATGGCATGACTTGTCCATGAAGCATTTTGATAATTATTGAATCCATGTTTGCTTTGATAATTTTTCAGTCGTTGAGACTTTTGTATCATCCCCAGAATCATCATCCTTCCCCGTCAATATTTTTGCGGCTTGGGAGGATGGGGTTATCAAGATACGATATTGATTCTTTTTTTTTTTTGTTATTTTTAGACTGATTACATTTTTGGCCCCCTATTCCCGATTCTCAAATGGTTAAACATTACAATTAGTTTTTAAAGTAGGTTTCAGAAATTTTGAACCATGCTTGGATGATATAATTACAGGAAAACAACAATTATACCAACTAAACTAAACTTTCTAAACAATTAAAATGCAATAATTTAAGCGCAATAATAAAAAAACGCATTTTCTTGGCACACGACTCTCGATCATTTACTAAACTTGGCTCTTTGCCTCAAAAGTTTGTCAACCGCTGGAATAGACATTCAGGTCGCATTACAAAACTATTCTGGCCTTACTTCATGTATACAATCTTCAGCTGATTTACCTTAAAGCTGCCCGTGACTAGGTCTCATTCTATGTTCTTTCAACTTTCAATCCATGTTTTTTTTGTTTTTTTTTTCTTATACCTCTCACGCACTCTATCGCCATCACTGTCACTGTGCTCCTTTGCCTATCATTTCTATAAATTCCTTACTTCCGTGTTCTACTCTCTCTATTATATCTAAAATGTCCTGGCATTCTACTAGGGTCTCTTGAAGTTCTCGTCTTATGTTCACGGATGAATTTGCTTTATCATATGCAACTCGTGCATTATAGCTACGTTTCATGATGGTGTACAGTTTGTGATGATTCAATGGATAGGATTAGTGGATAAAAAATCTTGCTTGAGGGAATGTCTACGTAGTATCTGCCTGCAGTTTCAATGTTTCTCTCATTATCCATTGGGTTCTTCCGAATCTGCAATACAGGAGATATGTCATGGAAAAGCAAATAGTGCAAGTTTTCTGCAATTGGGAAGGATTTTATAGGGGCTTTAGATAACCGAGGACAATACAAATGCCAAGAATATAGTTCATGTATTGATTGTAAACATTGAATATTTTTTTAAATGATGCCATCGGATCATTCTTACTAATATAATATATTAGATAGTGATGTAAAATTTGATAAATGAAACAAAAGTAATGTTAATTTCTTATTATATTTTTTTTTCTTTTTGGCATGTGACCCATGTGTCTGGTATATAAGGGATTTCTAAACATTTTTCTAACATTCACTCGGAAGAAAATTTGTTATGTTTTTTATCGATATCATCCCCGCATTGTAAAAATATTTTGTGTCTACCCAATCGATTATCTGATCATCGTCTTCCATGGGATAAACAGTTATAAAATTATGTATGATAAAGTTAATATAATGCAAAAAAAACAACAATGCCAATATAGCTGACATGATAAATGGTGAATCGATCGAATACGATTATCTGATCATCGTTTTCCATCAACAGTTTTAAAAATGGGTAGAATAATGTTAAACAATGCTAACAATAAATCACAATATCAATACAGACGGCTCGATACATCGTGGGTTAAAACTATAACAGTATACATACTATTGTCTTAATTAACCTTACCCGTAAAAACTCGTAGGAAAACATATAAATCTATGATTTATTACATATTTCATAATTCTAGAAAACGCTGTTATTTTTTAAAACTGAAAATAGATAGCTTTGCTGCGTATGTCCATATCGTATTCATCAAAGGTAAAAGTTTTCTTCACAGCAAATTACAATGCTAGCTTCAATGGACTTAAGACAGTAGAGCCTAATTGCAATAATTCGATTATTGGCTGGACGGTCCTTTCATCTCGCGGTGACTGTTAAATTAATTTTAACCGTGCATTGGCCATTAATTTGGTTATGCTACTTGCTACCATTCGAGGGCACGGAGCCATTACATCGAGACACGCCCGGGAGTCTTAAACTCACTAACCTCATCAGGTATTGTAACGGATAAGGTTCTTAATGTATCGGTTGACTTTGGAGCAGTTATTGATTAGGGAAGGAAATGATAATCTTTTCGATGTTGAAGGGTTAGTCATGGTATTTGTTCAAAGGATAGTGGAAATAATTCTGATTCCTCCTACCCCTACCCCTACTGGCTTGTTCAGGTTTATTATAAATGGATTCTGGTATAGTTTGTTTGGAAAAGTTTCCCACGGATGGGGTAATTTGGGGTATGTCCATTGGCTATGGTTGGCTTGGGGTCATGAAGAGATCATGAAATTAAATTCTCATTTCTGATTTTACTGAGTAGCTGCAATTAATGCACTTGGTCAAGAAAAATTAAGCAGGTTTTTCATCGTCATGATTTTGCAGAAGTACAACAAAAGTTTGTCATTTAGATTTTCAATGAAAATTTTGTTTTCCATAGTATTCAATTATATGTTAGTTTGAATAATTTAAATATGTATATTATAAATTTTAATATTTAAACAGTCTGCATTAATTGTATTAGCTAATTCTAGAAAATATTGTCGACTGAAATCATGATATTGCCTAAGATACGTGAACGTATATCAAACGTTGATATAATCCTTGATTAAAGTACCTTGAATCCTGGCCGTCAATAAAGAATAAACCAGTACCATAGAACTTTTTAAAGCGTTTCCCGAATGTCTATCCTTATGTATTTGACTTTGTGCATGCAAGTTGGCAAACAACCCTCTAGCACATGATTATGGATGGATGTGAGGCAAGGGTTCGAGTGGCGGTTATTTCGCAAACGCAATGAACGCCATCCGCCAGCACTCATTAGCGGCCACGGCACGGTTGAGAAAGGATGTTGCGTATTCGCATCATACTATCGATCTTGCACACGCACAAGCGTAGCATAGCTCCCATTGTTATACTCAGGCCGTTCGCTTCTACTAGCTACGGTTAACCTCGAACGATTATTAAAATACACCATCCTTTCGGTGGAGCCGGCAATTGCGGCTGGCGAGCTGTTTTTTACATAGAATTTTCCCGGCGAAATGTCAATGACCTGTTAGTGATGAGGGATTAGGCTTGATTGATGGATTCGCTGTCTGAATTTGTCTCTCGAGGTTACGTTTGAATAGGCTTCAAATGGGAAGAAAAAGGATTCAATGAAAAATTTAATCATTATTACAGTTATCAAAGTTACTATGTCATCACCTTTATTTTTGCGAATATTCTGTACATCCTGTTGATACGCAATGAAACATAGCATAAATCGTCGAAAAGAATAGCTATTGTATCAAATAAAATTGCATTTATCGAATGTAATAACTTTCGTGGAATTATTATTAAAATACCAATAAACGAAAAGTGGTCACTCCAATCAGAAATTCAATCCTTTTCATTTTGTTGTTTGCAGAAATCCTGCCACATTAAACTGAATGCAGTGACCAGGTAGACCAGTGGCTGAAAAAAGCCACCCTCAAGTTATATACGCGTTCGTTCGTTCAACGTGAAACCTTGCAAGGATAATCGAAGACAGTTAGTTCGTGCCTTTTATTTGTTTGCCTAGTGAATCCAATGCATTAGTCAAATTGCTCAGAGTTAGGTAATAATCTATTTTGTGTTTAGTGCTGATGGCCTGAAGTTAACTTGCCAATACTTAAATATCATTGTAGAATTAACCAAATATAAATCAGATATGTATTGTCTTTGGGAATGTTGAAAAAGAAAAAAATCATAATAATAATTTCTGGGCTTCAATGACAGGTAGCGGGAACAAAAAAATCAAGCAAAAATATCATAGGGTAGGCGAACTTAGTGCACCATTTCGAAATGATAGCCTGTCAGAAAGGCACAGCTTGAGGCATACTTGAGATTTTAATTTCGAGTCGTTGGGGACGGATTTTGTGCGACATGCGTGTGTTACAAAACAATAGCAGTGGCCACAGTTCGGTGCTAGCGTCTTGAGCGTGAACGGTGATGGTTTTGTTAATATCAATACCATTTTGAACGGGAGCAGTTGACAACGATTATTTCTGCGGTGAAGGGATGTCGAGCGTAAAAGTATTTGACGCAATCCCATCCTTATTGCTTGCGTCGTAGGCTTTAGCTACAGTTTAGGACCTCGTGGATGACGTGTTTTAGTTTTCCCGGAGGATGACGCGTCTAGAGTTGCATAGTTGCTACTTCACCGGAAGGAAGCGTCAACGGTTTTCTCAACAGCGGAGCCATCGTGCCATCATCGTTCATATCTCGCGCGTGATGGCTGGTGTACGATCAGTGAGTCTTGTCAGCAGTAATGATTATCTTCATCCATCCACCCTGGGCTTAGTATATCATAATGTGTGTCATTATAGCAAAACTGTCTACGGGCGTTTAACACTCTATCCATCTGTGTGTAATTTTTGTTGTCGTTGTGAAAGAACAGGGCTGTGGTATGATTTGTTTTTCATGCACGAAATGTGCCTAGCCGGTTAAAATGAAACCATCCTACGTTGTAAATTTTTGTGCGTTATTATATTTGTTTTTATTCATGACAGCAGATAGAAATCATTGCGTTGTATTTTTTGTGGAAGTCATCCTATCCATTTGGAAAAGGCAGGGCTCATGGGTTCCTAATAAAAAGTTAAAAGAAGAAGTTTGTAAACAGAATAAAACGTTACGATATGCTACATTAGGTGAGGAGGGTTGAACTGTATTGTACATAGTATCAAAAGATTTTAAGACCCTATTTGTGCATTCTATAATTTATGTAATGGCTGGTTGGAATAAGAGTTTTCAAAAGCTCTCAGAGGTATCGTTCTCTGATGGAGTCACAGAAATTTTCAATTTTGAGTTACATAAGTCTGGCATGGCTCTTTAGTAATTTATACATTAATTTAATTTTTAAGAATATACAAAAACACTAATAACACAAAAGACAAATAATAATTTGAAATCAAAACTTGCTGTAGTTGTAAGACAGTTGTTAGACGCACGTTAAAAGTGGTTCGAAATAAATCGCAGTAATTACAAATTGCCTCATACAAAAAAACAATCGCAATCATGTTTGTAAGCGAGTGCGACCGGAATACATTTACATTGCATATAGAAGAAAGCAAAATGAAAAAAAAAAAAAACAGAACTACACGTGAAACCTCCTGGAAGCCTCCTGGGAAGGACCTTGAAACCATTGAATAACTATTCGAGTTTAGTGGAGCCATGAGCACAGCATGAGCCAGACACACGCGAAGAACATTCGGCAAGGAGAGGCGACGCTACCAAAAGAGAGAAAACAGCGGTCGAAAATTGCATACGGACAGATAATCATCCGGAAAAGGCAACTGCAATAAAGACTTCGTTTGCAGACTCGGGGGTTTGCTTATGCTAGTGATTTGGGGAAGCAAGTACCGACCGACGACCGACATATGCAGACCGGGGGAACCATAATAGGAACTTTGAACGAACCCGGGCGAAGTTGGGTCCAAAAAGGGAAGCGGGAACAAATTGTCCAATCGTTTTGGCGTAAAAAATAACTACTTCTTCAAGGTTGTCGAATGAGGGATGAGCGACCGGAGAAAATAGCGCAACTGCACAACAATCAGTTACAGATGAAGCATATTTGTTGTGTTTCTGTATGGCCCAGGGCGTTTCTCTTTCTGAGCATGCTGAACATGTATCAGCAAATTTATTCGTTATTGAAAGTAAAAATAGTAAATATGTTAAATATTTTTTCATAAAATGTTTCAATGCTAGTATCCATTTCATGCGCACTGGTTTTGCATTATAATTATAATATCCTGTATACAAACAAATGTTGTTTTTTAAAGTGGTGTTACACCGTATTTTTATATTTTAAACTTTTCTTAATACGTTTTTTTCATTAAGAAATCACTAAGAAAGCATGTGTACCCGTGATACAAATAGATCTCACAAGCTTTTAAAATAGGCTGACAACTCGACTCGTAAGTCGTTTCGCCTAAACGAATATAAAACGGTCGGCTAAGGGTGGTAAAAATTATAATAGTTTATCGTTTTGAAAACAAATAAAGTTTCAAATAAACGAAGTGAAATCATTTATAAGAATAAATAAAAAGCAATAATAAATCCTTATCGGCCGTTCCTTCTGTATAAAAACGAAGATTAAAAAAAGCTGAAATAGTTTGTTTGGCTATGTTGGCTGTGGTTGATGGTTGAAATACTTTATAGTTGGGGAAAATTTAATTTGTGTTATGTTTGGAGAAGTGTGTTCGATTTCCATCCGAACTATTAACCCGAAGCAGGCGATGTTGGCGTTCATTTCCGTATTCATAGTTTCGTCATCACGGTCTTCAGAATATAAAGATACAACCTTTTGTGCCAGTGCTACTATTTTGCAAATGGCCTCTATCTATAGCACATTAAGCAATCAGTCGACATGACTTTGAACCAGCTTGGAAATGATTTAAAATATGATTATTATATTATTCTCATTAATGTGTTGTTTGTCTTATTTTTATTAGGTAGCTAGTATATTGTTAAAATGCTTGTTTTGGTGTTATGTTATGAAAGCGTAATTTGCCAGAGGACTCTGGGATGAATAATAAAAAATGTAGAAAAGTAGAAAAAAGAAGGACAAAGTAGAATAATTTTTTTTCAGAACTGACAGTTCCGGCCATATGCTTAAAAATTACATGACATGTGTAAAGAATAGCATTCATTTATGTTTGAAAATTGTATACGTGCAATATAAATTGGTTATATTAGATTAATTAACTGAATTATAAAGGCAATATTACAGCAGATACTACATAGATACAATTTAAGGGCATGTGAAGCAACGGTTAAATGTATCGGTTAGCGACTCACCATCCCGTTTGATGACAGGAAGCAGCATCGTAGGA
Source organism: Anopheles merus (assembly GCF_017562075.2). NCBI lineage: Eukaryota > Metazoa > Arthropoda > Insecta > Diptera > Culicidae > Anopheles > Anopheles merus. The sequence goes on from NC_054082.1 coordinate 55,175,616, forward strand.
AGCTTTCCGGTGACAAGAGATACGCTGATAGTTGCTGCTGCTGCTGCTGCCAGTCATACCACCTGAAGGTGTTAACGAGATGCACAGTAGAAAGCTCCCACGCCAAAATTAGTGGTCGTCCAATTTCTTCCTACGTGCATCTCGGATTGTCGACGACAGGCGATGGGCGATCGTTTGAATTCGATGAAATAGTGGCAAACTTGCGTCTCGCTAGCAGCATCCAAAAGCTTCGGCTCTGGTTCGCCTTGGCAGATGTCTTGCACGCTTGCCCGGTCAAGGCGCTTCGGATTACGGTTGGTTTTGGACGCTCCGAGCAACGTCTGTCAAGCTTAATTTAATTACAAATTCGAGCGTAGGCTAAATGGCGCCCTCCAGGGACACTATGGCTGCAACGGTATGGTCAGTGCATCGATGTCCTTCGGTGAAGATGTGCCTATAGCCGGGACGATTATTTACAGTGTTACACGCCCAATAAAAATGTCCACAAGTAAAATGTACGTACCGAGCTGATGAGAGCTCGGGAAAGAATATCGAACTTATGAAAGTACGACAAATTGATTTTTTATAGACTGAAAGTAAGTAAAGTTATGTTTCTTTAACATACTGGAAGGAATTGAGTCCCGTAGTACAGCTCTTAATAGTATACCTGGCGTGGGTTCTAGCCTCATATGGACCATCGTTCCCCCCCTTAGCAAGTTCCTCCCTGTACAGGCCGGCATGCCCGCGTAGGTCGTTACGCAAAATATAAGAAAATTAATCATTCTTTAACAAGATTTGATATAAATTGCGTAATTTTATCGGCCTAACATTGTTAGTAAAATTTGTTTGCGTATTTCAAGATATGTACAGATATTAATGTAACCTATGCTTGCGAAAAGTATTAAAGCTACTGCCCATCTTCGTAACAACAGTATAAGATTGCTTCTGTGCAATTGTTTATTGCTGACGAAAAGCCAAAACGAGCTTCCCCCCATTTTAGCCCTTTCGTTCTTTAGACACAGCCAAACAAATGTGTGTAGTACCCACTTCCTGTTGTGTGGAAACATTCTTGTGCTAAAATAAACGCATTTCGTTTTCGAGCGAAGCAGCCAGAAAGGGAAACCAGAAAGAGGGAAATGGAAGAGAGCAAAAGCGTCGTGCCAAGCGGTCCAGCTTTGGCAGTTTTGCTTTGGGCGCAGTTTCGCGGCACCAAAAGCCGGCCTGACCAGACATCCGAAAAAATGGCTTGGCCTTGGTCATGCTCGGTGCCGTTGTACTCTGTTGCATCTTGCATTTCCGAACATTTGGAGATTGGCCCGTACATGACAACGAGAGTGCAAGGCATCTTGGCGTGTCGTGTAGCAAAAAGGGAAGATTGCGTGTGTGTGTGTTTATGTGCAATGGCAAGAGTATGCTGCCATGCGACTCCATCTTTACGCCACGTCTGGAGGAGTTTTTGTTCGTTTCGCACAAAAGTTAATTTTTATTTATGAGTTTCTTCGTCTTGAGCCGTAGCCCTCGGCTCCGTAGCCGCAGTTCGTCGTTTGGTTTTGTAGCGTGCTGTGTGTTGTATCATTTTTTTTTGTCGATTTACGTACTTTTTCGTTTTTTTGTTATTTTCGTTTTAAGGGTTACTTCGTTGTGGTAAAGAAGTGTTTGGGTGGGAGAGGGGGGGGGGGGTTGATGGGGAGAATGGGCTGGATGGAGTATACTTGGAGATCGAAACTTTGCAAGGAAAAAAGTGTTGCTGGTTTCTTTATGTTTTAAGCCGACACCAGTGAAGACGACACCGTCGCCGTCATGCTGCCGACGATCGGGTAATGACCAACAGGATCGCATCAGAGTGTCGTGATGATGCGTGTCCCAGTACATTCGGTGACCACAAAACCTGTGCTTGTGTTGGTTTTGGTTCCAGTGACATGGATTAAGTGGTACGTTAAGATAATGAACCATCTAGATTATTCAATGGATTTTTTAAGCAAAATATATGGTGTTGTGTTTTAATGTAGTATCTTAAGAAGACTAACTAAACTTTGTCAGGTAGTACACACCGGAAGCCGGTCTCGTGGCACAGTCGTCAACTCATACGACTTAACAACATGCCCGTCATGGGCTCAAGCCCCAAATAGACCGTGCCGCCATACGTAGCACTGACTATTATGCTATGGGGGGTAATTCAAAAGTCACTGAAAACCAACCCCACAAGTGGTACAGACAGGCCTTGACCGACAACGGTTGTTGAGTAAAAAAGAAGAAGAAGACATCGATTAGAATTGGTTGGTTGTAGTACAATACGTAGCATAACGTAACATAGCCATCTAATATGCGGAGGGCAAGGCTCTCCCTTGACTGGGGCAGAGATATATGGTTAATAAAACGATTTGGTAATTTTTTAATTTTGTTTCAGTAATTTTGGTTTCTATGCTCAACTCATGAAGTGTAAGAGCGACATCATAAATGAACATATCGTAAACATCCGAGTATGGCTTGCGGCGGTAGCATGTAATTGTTTGCACGCAGCCTTCTGCATTCCACTCGTCCACTGCACCACCAGAATACTACTAAGACATCGAGCTGATCGTTACTTCATTTAGCTTACCTTAAAGCTTTGGCGTGCTGTTCCATCTACACCAAGACACACCACCAGGTTGCATTGCAATGCGATTCAACTTGAAGCGCGAACTTGACCTGAAATAGAAGGAGTATGGTCGTTTCTTTACCATTTCGTGATTCGGTTAGGTTTCAGTGGCTTGTATCAACCACTCCTCAATTGATATTTTCGTTTTGAATTGGAACTACTAGCCACTTCAGTCTCGATGCATAAAATGATTTGTGCAATGATTTATCAAGAATATAACACCTTTTTTAGTTTATACTTTTATACCACACAATAGATAATACAAGTAGCTTCATATAAGTTTGCTACATTGTTGTATCAATTCCATTAAAAAATGTTTTGAGAAAAGTTACCAATTATTCCAAACAAAGTAACATTGCAAAACTCTTTTATATCGTTAAAGCAATATTCAATGTTGTTGAAGAAATCACTATACAGAAAAAAACACATTTATCATGCACTATATCATTTTGCCTCTAAATATAACCCTCTTTCTCTGTTTGATGACTACATCGACAGTGTCCCCAAAGTACCCGCAGACAAAAGCCGACGTTTGTGATGGTGTTTGTTCGTCAATTTTGTGCAGTTCACCAACTTCCTCGCTGTCTTAACGGGTGACACGTTGGGTAAGGTTATGTTAGCTTTGGCCAAGTGTGTACACCACACAGTCGGACGGACGGAGCTCTTTGTGATTGTCATTTAACTGCCGTGGTCTAATGCACTGCGGGTGTAGTGGTAGTGAACGGACGGAGTTAGCAGAAAGCAGGCATTGAGGGGCAGCCGAGTGTAGTTTTTGATGATGGTTTTCGGGTAGTGGGTTGCCATCATCGTTTGGCGCTCTTCTTTGGCCATCAGTTCCAGGGGGCGGTTCGGTGGATAGGAATATAACGGAAACCCGGGCAGGCTACGGTCGAGGAGGATGGTGTGGAAAAATTGCAACTAGTCGTCAACCACCCGCCTTTCCCCTGCTCACTCCAAAACACTCCAAAGTAGCCATCCATTGCCTCTTCCAACTCTTTCATTGCGTTGTCAACGATACGGTTGGATTAGAACGGACTGTGCAGGTTTGGGGGGAGGGGAAAGTAATGAGCTTAAATTACGGGGCGATTGACATTTGGATGGCACACTGCAAGGGTTTCCCGACAGCGGGCGGCAAAGCCAGCATGTTTTTCCTCCTGCCGAATGCAGCTCTGGAAAATTCGTTAGTTAATGTTTATTCTTTATTCTGTGCTTCTGGCATGTTTATGATAACATCCAACCAAACTAGTAAGCAAATTTTGCTAAAAACTTCCAAACAATTGAGTGCATCATATTGAGGTAAACTATAATGTACTAATTACGGCTACGGAAAAAATGTTAATTTGATGCAGAAATGAAACAGCTCGCTGGTTAAAATTGTAAAAAGTAAATCATTTTCAACTCTTCATCGCACGATAAAGGTTATGCAAAAAGGTTACAATAATCGGTCAGTCGTAAATGTCAGCCTGTGGCACCCAAAAACCAGCCCCAGGTGCGCTAATAAACGCAGGGACCCTGAAAATGAGGTCATCCATATTCGGGATCCAGATGTTGTGTGTCCGCTTTGTAGGTCCTTTGGTAGCATTACACAACTTGTCTCAGACATGCGTGTCATTTCTTTGCAAACTGTTCGAACATACGTACGCCCGTACGAAATTTTGCAGGAAGCACTCCACAAGGCACTGCGTAAGCAGAATGCGAAAAAAACAACGGCAACGATAAATAAATGAAAAAAAAAAAAAAACAAAAACTCTCCCTTCGTTGCTCATAAGATTCACGAAAAAACAGAAGAAAATCCAACAGACCTTGGGGGTTGCCGTTGCCATTTACGGAAAGCTACCATACGCTGTCGCACTCAAGCATCAACAATATCAACGTCAACTGCAGCATCGTTTACAATGATGAGGTTAAGAAAGTAATGCTTCGATGTAGTGAAAAAAATCGTGGGGGAGCTGATGAAAGTTTATTTTTCCGCCATGCTGTTGTTGGGAGGTCACACAAAATGAAACGGAAATATTATACCAGGAAATATTAAACTAATATAATGCTCATGGATGGTGATAAGCGCGTGTTTTAATGAACATGTGCTTAAGTAGCAAAAATATATTTTATCAATTTTTACCATTTGAATACTCTGGGCCGAAGGATGGCAATTAGATCAATATGGTCTTGTAGTTTTGTTATGCATTTTTGTTTGTCGATCGAATTTGCCAAAGGGTTCAAGTGTTAAAATAATATACCAGCCCAACGGGTCGAATGAAACATGAGCAGCGTGACCGAGGTTGGCCACGACGTTCGACAACCCCGCACAAGGTCAACAGCAGTGTGCTATTTTGTTGTTGTCGCTGGTGTCTGTTTGCAAAAAAACGCATCTTTCCGCAGTGAATACGGACAAAAATAACTTTCGCTTTCGCTTCACCCGCCTGAACAGACGTACACAATTTGCCAAACTGATCTGTTCCGCTGTTGTCCCAGAATGAACGGTCAGTGCGTTTGGGTTTTAACTGTATTTGTTTCAATTCCGGCATCCACCCAGACGGAAGCTGGCGGTACCGAGTCAGCCGGGAGCGAAATTAAACCTAATTGTTTTAATGACCCTTTGTTAAAATTGAGATTTTTTGCGCCCATCTTTTGTTACGATCGGAGTTGTTGTTTGTTGAGTTTTATTTAAGCTCTGAGCGCAATTCCTTTTTCAACATTTTCAGTTATCGTAATTCTTAATCTTTATATTGCATACATTCTTTCGAGCTAAAGGAGAGCTGTGATGTTCATTCAACATATCCGATTGTCTACAAAATTCGTACTTCATGATCGTGAGACAAATTTTTTAAATGATATCATTCAGACATATTTGTGGAACTCTTTTCAAACGTCCCCTTAGTCATACTAACATACACACACTTCATTTGGGTCGCTAAAATGAAACAAAAGTGACGTCAAAACGTGTTTGTTCGCCCCGCTTGTCGGTCTTTTACATTCCGCCAAACCTTCATGTCACTGTGTGAGTGCGAAGTTGTAAGAGCGTTTTTTTGTCAAAATATAAGTGCAGTCTGTGCACTTTTCTTTTTGTGCTGCATCCCAAGCCCCGGCACTTGAATAAAATGCGAAAGAGGTTGGTTCGTTGTTGGGGCCAAAGATCGAACACACAAGCACAGACAAAGGGGGTGGTAAAGACTCAGGACGTAAAGGTGTGTATGTGTGTGCGTGTGGTTACGTTTTTTTTGGGTCCGAGCGCTTCCTCGCTCACGCACTCATGCTTCTCGCTGCATTATCGCTATCCCATTCCGCAAAGCTTTTGCGTGCGTATGTGTGATCATTTTTGCGCAGAAGAGGCATCGTTTCGTCGCTTGCTTTGTTGTTTGTTGCCTCCGCTTCGCTTCCTATCGTCTCGACATTCCGCCACCCCAACCACTCCTGTTTACTTTTGCGGCAGTAAGTGCGCTCTACTGTGAGCGCTGCTTGTGTCGTCCCTTTTGGGGTTTTCGTTTCGTTTCTTGCACCACGGGTTGCCGGCATTCATTTCAGACATTTTTTTGACCTACACCAACCGTGGCCATGTTGAGGTTGGGGACTGAATGCAGGCAGATGGTGTGTTTCCGAAAACGGCCGCCCTGCCTTCCTCAGCTAATGCACTGCATTGCGACCAACCGTGAAGCGGATGGTGTTTTATTTTTCTATCGTTTTGTCTGAATGTTTTGTATTTTGTAGTATGTCGAGATTCACAAAAAAGCTCTAGAACATGGTAATTGTAAGTTTACAGTTTATGAATACAACTAAAATCAATGCTATGCATCAATGTATATGCACACTTGTTGATTGCTGTTGGGAAATGGTTTCGATGGCAGGGAAAATGTGAATTTGCTAACATAATCGAACCTGTCTGTTCGACTAGAGTCCCCTAAAGTGAGGTTTCTTCGTGTTGGCATAAACTAAATCAGAACGAACACGACGTACACGTGGAGAGCGGGTAAATCTCCATCTCCTCCCCCAGCCATAGGCCTACCAAAGGGGGGAAAATGCGGTACGGAAGGAAAGGATGGCTTTCGGGGCGGGTGAAGGAGGTGATGAAAATCAATTTACGTGACTTCCTTGCGGATGGTGCTGTTTGGTAGTGGGGTAGCGTGTGGCCGCACATCCCATCCCTTTCGATATTTGTTGAGCCAGCCATTGGGGGATGTAGGGCAAGGTGTTGTGCTTGGGGTTGTCAATCAAAATCAACTCGTTAGAATCCTTCTTGCGGTTCGGTAGGTTCGAACGGATATGGCTGAGTTTGTTGGCACTAAGTTATGAAAAGTATTGTGCATTCGAACTGGTTGGGTGCTGTGTGTATCGCTTATTACACTTGTGTTGAATGTTACACGGGAAAGTTACTTAAAATAATTAATTTATTTGGAAACGTGGGGGAACTTGTACACATTAGCAAACGCAGGATCGTTGTTAAAAAAAAAAAACACAGATGCTTGCGCAAGCGCTTGAAAATAAAATCACTGAGCTCGTGCTTCCGTAGTTCACCAAAACGATGCGATTACTGTCCACGACCTACGTCAAACTGAACGCGCCTCGAATACGCTCACGAATGATCGTGGGGGTCAATGCCTTTTCTTACCGATGCATTTGGTGTTGAAAAATTGCGCATTCATTTCGGGAATGATCTAGTGCGGCCATACGCGTGATGTGTTCGCGAATGTACAGAATTGAAAACACGAAGAATGAAAAATAATGCACCACCCTTGCCTACAAGCACATGCACAGACACACACACACACACACGGCCATACCTTCCCACACACAAAAAATGCACAATGTGGCAATGTAGGAAGAACATAAAGCACCAGAACCGTGCGCCGAAACGAATATGAGCAGAATATGTAACCGAAACGAAGCGAAAACGATCGTACGAACGAAAAAAAGGGCAACAAACACAAAAATAAACTTCACTCCAGAAGCATTGAACGGAAAACATGGTTGAAGCGTGCGGTAATTGACGGAGGTGGAACCAAAGCAACGAAGGCACGGTGCGGATGAAGGAAACGAATTATTAGAATGCACACACGGGCGTATCCACACACTGCCGATGGTTCACAAAAATGCTACAAAAACGCATTACTACCACTGCCAACTGCAGCAGCATCGCACACTAGCATAAGCACTATGTGTGTGTGTGCATTTTTTCGTTGCAAATTATCATCATCATCATCTTCGACGCCCGAACAACCGCGGAACGATCGCGATCATGACGCTGGTGGTAGCAAATGGCAGAAGGGAATAGATGATACGATAGAAGGGCGAACAGCAGCCAACAGAAGAGTGAATTGTGAGGAAGGGAATAAAGAGCCATATTCTGTTCTGCTCAAACCGACCAACAAAAAAGAAAAAAATGTGTATGGAAAAAGTAAACGCACACGCGGGTGTACGATCATAGCATCATAGTATGTGTTTTGCGATCGCCACGCAGGAACGTGCGTGAGCAAAACGTTTACAAAAATATTTTATTTTAGGTTTGATCAAAATCATTTGTATATCAAAATATATCAAATTGAAAGTGAAGATATTTGAATAAAGCTCTTAAGATTTTAGTGAATGCTCGAATCGCGGGCACTCTTAAAAATACCCTAAATTGCCACAAGATGGCCGAAACGGAAAACGAACAGAAACGCAAACTGAACCCTAAAAGTGCCTTACAAAAAAAAAATAAACCCTGGTGAAACGACCAGTCGTACGAAGAACGATCGAAACGGAAAACGGGTATTACAACAACAAAAAAAGCGGCAAAGAAAAGGAAGAGCAGAAATGCCAAACAAAACTAACCTCGCGCAAGGCAGAATTCGTTGGTTCTTGAGGCAACCATATTTGTGCCACGATGAAAGACAAGAGAAGAAGAGAGAATGGGAGAGAAAGAGAGTGAGAGAGAACAGAGAGCCGCTCCACCAAGACGCGGCGGGTTTTCTTGCGTCTTTGCCTTTTGCCTTACAATTTTCAGCCCCATGCTTGCCACGCTGTGCCCCCAAAAGTGTGTGCTCCATGCTGCCCTTCCGCCCGAAACGTCTTCATAGCCGAGCCGTTGCACTTTGGTGGCTGCTTTCGTCCATTTGACGCTTGTCGGTTCGTTCCCCCCTGTCTCCCTCCGTTGGTCATCGGCGGCTGGAGCGTTTGGATGTTGTTTTTTTTCGTCCATATTCCGTCCTTCATCTCCGTTGGGGCCATCGAGCTGGAAGAGTTGCCCTTCCACGCTCTTCTGCTCTGCTCCCCACGGTCTCCGTCCTCTGTGGGCTGTGTACGATGTGAGCATTTTTTTTGCCTTCACATTCTCCATATTAATTTCTTCCATCCGTTCGTTCTGATGGATAGTTTCTTGAAGCTAGTCCCTCGAACGATCTTACACACACAAACATACACAGGCACACACTTACACACATATACTTTAAAAGACGATGTACCGTCAGCAGGGTAATGGATGGCTGAGGGGTGCATTTCTGATGTGCCATTTGGTGACTTTGTCATCAACCGGATTTCGGTTCGCGACCGTGTGGCCCCGCATGCGTCGGCCTACCTCGTTCCCGCATCCCCGTGCACGTTGTGCCGCTGTATCGCGACTGCTGCTTCGGCTGCTTTTGGGCAGACGGGAATGAGGAACGCGTCTTTGGTTCGGGCTCGTTTGCGAAAACGGGAATTCAACTTTTTTTGTCTTTTCTTTCCCGAACCGGCCCTGCTCTGTTTTGTTGCGCATCCTCACGAACTGCTTTTATCACGGTTTAATTGCCAAAGATAGTAATCCGTCTAGATGATGATGATGATGAGATGATGGCGAAGACGCTGTTGGTGGTTGTGGTGGTACAGTTGAGGTGTAATTATCGTTTTCATCGTATATGTTCAAGAAAAGCGCTTTGTCCTTATTCATACATGTTCCTGCAAATTTCATCTGTTCTGTATGCTATTCTAGTATTTGATAAATGTTTTTATTGAACGAATACATAACATTGTTGGGTAAACTTATTATTCAAACAAATCTACATTTTATGTATTATTGATGTATAAAAACATATTTAAATTGCGAGTATCATTGCATCCGTAGGCTTTCATAGGAGTATAATATTCTTTTCGTTCATATAATATATATGATATAATGATACAATTCAAGAAGCGAGAACATCATCAACACTACGTAAATATTACGGCTTTTCAAACGCTACGAGGTTCCTGCCTGTAGATTGGAATGGAGTACTCTTTGCTGTCACACATTATTCTTACACATTCGATACCTTTTGAAAGCACAGAAAAGAGTCCGGACCGATAGAATGTCCCCACTTGATATTGCACTTGATGGTGAGGTGATTCGTGTGCTGTCGCCTATATGCACTCCGGATACGTATATTATCGAATCCATGGAAATAGTGTTGCGCACAACGAGTACTGCCGTGGCGTCGTCGTTACTGTAATTACAAACAACTATTCAGGCTTGCTCGGTAGCGTGTAGCTCATCCTGCTTGGACTGTTTTCCTTGGTGAGTGATGCTTTGAAATCGGGTTTGGTATGTTAATTCGCTTAAAAACGCCTTACTCCCAAACATATACAACTATTTTGACAGAGTTGGTGAAAGCTCTTTTGACGGTAACCGATATCTTACGTAGTTCCACTCCCCGTGTCAATTAACTGTACCACACTGTTATCGTGAGCGCGTGTCTTACTGGCAGTGTTTTAGCCTGTTATAATAAACAAAAGCGACCACTAGGATTACGGCAGCAGCAACGCAGCAGCAGCGAAGTTTGCGATACCGATGACGACGATGCTGTCGATACTTGGCGGAAGATAAAAGGGATATAATCAGAAAAAAAGATAGAAAATTACGTGTGTGTGTGTGTGTGTGTGTGTGTGTGTGTGTGTGTGTGTGTGTGTGTGTGTGTGTGTGTGTGTGTGTGTGTGTGTGTGTGTGTGTGTGTGTGTGTGTGTGTGTGTGTGTGTGTGATTACTTGTTTTCGGTCCAATGCAGAAACGGTTGCAACAAGAGTGGTCGTTTGGCGGAAAACGGGGTTTGTGCGCTGCGACTGGAGCGTTTTCTTCCGGAGGTGAAAAAGATTCGCCTTTGCTAACAAGGCCCATACAGGAAACGTAACGCATCCGGTGGGCTAGGCAGGATAACCGGCAGCCACGGGTGAAGGATTCGGGTTTGAAGTGTAATCAAATGTTGAGCGTACGGTTCCTTTGTATCGATAGGAAAGTGCAGCCAACAAGAAGGATAAACACGGCATTTCCAACATGCACACGTACGCACCAGAAGGACGAGCAGGCACGCGCTGCAGCAATGAGAACCATTTTCACACAGGACACGGATAGGATGCTGACGATGATGATGATAGCCGGGACTGGAGAATGACGCCGTCACTGTCGTCGTCGTCGTCGTAGGGAGCAACCGGGCACAACCTTTTGAAGGTGCTCATGGCGTTGGGTTATTTTTAGGTGTCGTTTGGGTTTTGGGAAGCGATCGGTTATCGTTGGTGTCGGGTCTACGGGTATGCACCTAATTGCATTAAACGGTGCAAATGAAGCGAACGATTTGGGTCCTCCGATAAGCCGTGGGGGTAATCGGTTTAGACGGGATCTGCACGTAACCCTGGAAGTGTATGTGTGTGTATGTATGCGGAGGAGTGTGATTGAAGGTGTGAATAAACGGTGTTTGTACAAACGATTGGGAATGTTTTGCATGAAAACTGCTTTGATAACATGCTGGATGCTGAAAAGGAACGGGCCAGGTATTCATCGAGGTGGCAAAGTGTGAAGGCTGTGTTTTTGGGAGATGTTTAATAAATTCGGAACAGGTAAGTAATGATGAACGTGGTGCCATGTGAGGGGACCAATGTGTAAGTTAAATTTGCACATGTGCATATTGTCCATAACAAGAGCGGTTAGTTAAACTTTAAATTGTACGTATGTGTGTGTGTGTGTGTGTGTGTGTGTGTGTGTGTGTGTGTGTGTGTGTGTGTGTGTGTGTGTGTGTGTGTGTGTGTTTTCAATTCGAGAAAACTAGTTATTACGGAACGATCAAGCCCATTCGTGCAATAACGCTTCGATCTACCGACTAAGCCAGCACGTTAATAAATAATGAATACAAACACACACCAGCGAAGAAAAGCGTTCATTTCGTATCGAATATTTTTCGCGGTCAATTCGCTTTCTCAGGGTTACCGAAGCGCGCCGCATTGCAGATTGTGTTACTCTGGCTCTTTTCTTCCCCTAACACCACTTCTTTCCCCGACAGTTGCACGAAACAAAAAATCTTTCCCCTCTCTGCCGTTCGCCGTCCTCCCTGTCCAGCCGGCGATCGTTTGCCGCTCAAATAAATCCACAAACACATTCCGAAAGCAGACGCATTGTCCGAAATGGGACGAAAAGTTGTCCACCACAACTCTCGGTGCATTGTGCAACGTGCACCACCGAGACAGCGAAAGGGGTGAACCGTGGAGGGAGGAAACGAGGAGTGCAAAACAAAAAAGAGGAACAAAAATTATACACCGCTCACGTACACTCCTCTACTAAATTCCCACAAACACATCAAGTTTTATAAATTGCAAAGGCAGAACTTGAATAGGCCCGAATTTTCGGTCTCGCTCGCACCAGTGCGCGGCTGGAGAATTTCGTGTGGAGTGTTTTTTTGTTGCTGTTGTTGTTTTTGTACGCGCGACTGTTCCGGAGTGTGCTGGCTGCACAGTTGCACCGAAATGCATTCGCTTCCACCGTTTCTCTCCTGGCCGCTTCCACGCCGATGTACGCCGGTGCAGCGCGCCGTGCAGTGCTAGGCCGCCCAAGTGCAGTGGGGCGACGAGAACAAGCTGCAATTGCAACTGCATCGAGCTGCGGCGACCAGAGACCTTGAGATGCAGTTGAATGAGTACCTCCCTTCTTTAGCGGGCACAGAGTGCACCCCTTCGCCGAGGCCCCTTTGCTTGGCTTGCCGTGCGCTCACTTTGTCCCCTTTTTTGTTACCTCGCGCTTTTACTATCTGTTCGGATTCGCTCGAAGCGTTCCTTCGGTTCGCCCGTTTCGGTTCGATTCGTAGCAGAGCTGCTGTTGTCGTTGCTGCTGCTGTTGTTGTTGTCGTTGCTGTTGTTGCTGCTGTTGCTGCTGCTGCTGCCATTGATATTATTTTAATTTTTTTGTAAGCCGTTCGACTTCCCGCACCAACCGCGGCAAATACATGTGTGCGTGTTTCGGTGATCATTTCGAGGCCGGTCAACCTATCTGAATGCGGAGTCGGAGTCGAAAAGAAGACGAACCGGCCAGGAGCTGTGGCCACGCAGACGCAGGAAGCTGGCATGGTGTTTAATATTTTCTCAAGAAATCGGCATGGTGAGAAGAAAGTACCCAGAAGTGTTTTTTTCGCTTTTCAAATAGTTGAAGCAAACTAGACCCAAATACGCATCAGGCTTCCTATTTCTTTTTATTGCTCGTCATAAAATAAAAGAAGCTGTTTTTGCATATTTGCGCGTTACGCATTTATAAGATTTGCGTGCGTGTACGTGGTCTTTTGTAACTATTTATTCAACCAGGGCTAGACTGGTGAGTGTGAGCAATGCAATGTGCGACTTAAATTTCACTTCCTGTAAAAATATTTATCGTTTGCAGTTTGATTTGGGAGCTTTTGCAATAATTACAACATATGATAAACGTGCGTTATTTAGAAGGGCATTATTTGTTTCTTCTCATTACTGGTTGTCTTGGTGGTCATGCTTGTCCATCCGTTGTCCTTATTTCTTTAAAAACTACTTTACCGAAACGGTGATGCTATAAAAGCTGAAATATATTTAAAAACAAAACAATGCAAACAATTAAATAAGGTTTATCTTCGGTTAAGGTACATCCAAGGTTTGCTAACAAAAGTTTACTTGCGTGTTATTATGATTCATGTTCTGCGAATCTATTGAAGCTCAACTGCATGCGCAGCAAAACAAACGCAATCGCGTTTCTCGTACATCGCGCAACTAAATATATTGATAAGCTCCGCATTCTGATCAGGGCAAAGTAGTAAAAAAAACCATAACAAAAAATCGCTTCCGTGATGCGGGACGCATCTCGCAACGATGGTGATCGTACCAAACAATATAAACAATAAATTTAAATATAGTTTTCTTCAGTTAAATCAACCTAACCCTAATACTGCTAATAGCATGTACTATTATCGATTGACAAAATCATCGCATCTAACGCTCAAACTATTTGCTGAGGTTCAAGTTTTGTGCTGTGCCAATAAACAATGGCGAAGGTCTCTGTGGCGAGATAGACTACATGCTATCTCATGTTACAGACGGGAGTGTAACATTTAACGATAAAAATTGCCTCGAGTTACCATTCCAAACCGGGGGACTGTAGAAGCAGCGAACGTTTAATAATGTCAATGTTGGATGATTTTATGCTTAAAAGTTTTGTTGAAACATAGCATATCGGAATGAAGTCATAATAAATAATATTTAATGGTCCATGATTATGAAACGCACAAGTCAATCGACGACCGAATGCACTTGAACGATGCTTTAAAAAGCGATACCGTCATAATCGATCCGATTGGCACTGGGGTTAAGCGTAAATGTCTTGGCTGATAAAGTTTTTGTTCCTTGTTATTCATCATCGAAAGCCGGTTTTGTCTTCGTGTGGTGCCACCGCGACGCATTCAAATCATCACAGCTATCATCACGCTGGGCACAAAAGTGTTAGGGCACGTTGCATCTACTCACTTGTCTATGCGCTGGCTGAAGCGAGACGAAACATTACAATAAGAGCGAACAAGCGATAGAGAGAGAGAGAGAGAGAGAGAGAGAGAGAGAGAGAAACAGAGAAAAAGAGCGGGCGAGAGACAGATGGAGATGGGGATAGTTAAAAAGGGGTGAGAGAAACAGCCTGAGCCTGTCTGAGAGAGCTGTATGGCATCGTAATGTGTGTTGAGATGCATCTCACGATGCACGTGCATTTTAGTTCGATGAGGATGCCGGTTTCTGAGAACCAGAAAGTGCACTGTGCGTATACAGATGCAGCAGAGGGGTGTTGCGTATAAGTTGGTGTTGGGTCGTCCAAATGCTCAACCCGTCAATGATGATTTCCCCGCAACCCAGCACGAAAGCGCGCCACCGTATGTGCGTGGGGAAACGTTATGACCTTTTCTCGAGGGGGGCACTTGAGTTACCACTGTCGAGCGATCGCTGTGCGTGATCTTGTGTGATCGGAGAATGCACTTGATTGTGGTGGTGGTGGTGTTGGTAGGTTTACAAACGCCGCTGGCGATGGGCTCAATGTTGACTGGGTCAGTTCGTCGCTTTAGGATGTCGTTCCATCCTTTGGGTCATCGAGCCACGTACTAAGGATAAGGAAAAGGAAGTGATAACGGAGGGCAAGGCGGAGGGCAAGTTGCACCCTCCTGCACAAAAACTAATGCTCTGCTGTATCTGTAATGTCAAATGAAGGCCACGTGATGCCGGTACTCGCATCGATCGTGACACTTGCCAAAACGAAACCCTTAAAGTGCATGTGTAGTGTCGACGAGCGGGGTTTATCAAGTTTCGGTTCGTCTCTCTAGGGCTCAGTCGTGCGAGCTTTTCAACACTGAAAGGGCTTGATTCAGGGTCGATCATTAACCATTTTGGAGATTGTGGTTCGTTCACGGTCTGTACAATGCGGTCGCTTTGTGTGTATTGGTGTCAGTGCTTGTTGGCGCGTTTCTTGGCTGCGTTAAATCACCAGCTAGCCGCTTGACGTGCAAGAATTACAGAGGGTTGCCCAAAGGGTTGTAAGTTGGGGTACTTGGGGACAATAAAAAGTGCATCATTGTGAGTGCCTGCAAGCCAGTCAGTACGAGCACTCAGGAGCTTTTACAGAATGTTTACTATTGTTCTCTTTCGTGCCAACCGATCGGTCCGTCGTGCTCTCGCTCGTCACGTACTGTCTCGTTTCGTCACGGGCTCGTTGGAGGGATGCCACTCAGCAAGATGAGTTGCACCGAGAGACGAGCGGTCGAGCTTGCTGAGATGCACGTTGGAGGGTGAGTTCGTGCAAATTGCTGCTGCTGTTGCTGTTCGATGCATCGGACTTGGTGGTGGTGTGTGTGTGTACAGAGTGGGCTTGTTTTTTTTTGTTGTTCGCTTGTGTTTGACCTTACGCTAGTGCGCTGGTAGTAGGTTGCTGTAAGCACGAGTCTTGTATATTGCACGGGGCACACGGCAAAGGGGAAGGCAAAGTGGCATGGGATGGCGTCTGTAGCTACGTCTGGAGTGGCAGCACTTCCTCCCTCACCATGCAACCCCATTCCGACCGTACTGCTGCTATCCACAAAACGAGTCAGAGAAGCTTTGTTGGTACGGAGTGGGGGAGGTGGAGCAGGAGTAAGGGAAGGTAGGGCGGAGGTAGGGCGTTCGCGACGACCGTCGACCACGACCGGGGGCAGATAGGTAAGGGTTGTCGGTTGTTGTTTCGGTTGTACGACGCTGCAGCAGCCTGCACTAAAACAGTTGTGGCGAAGTTTCCGAAACGCCGAGAAGTGTAGTGAGTGTGTTTTTTCTCGTGCGCCCGCTGCCGCCAATTTGTTGCTCTTTCGTTCAATCATTGCGTGTGTTTATTGTTTCAAATTTGTGTATCTATCTGGTGCCGGGAAAAGGATCGGGACACAATCGGAGCCACTTATACTAGCTCCAATTGTGTAGATCGTGCTCTCTCTCCCCCTTCCTTTTTATCTTCGCTCTCTCTCTCTCTCTCTCTCTCTCTCTCTCTGTCTCTTACTCTCTCTCTATCTCTCTCTTCTTTTATTTTCCTGTCTTTCCTCTTTCCTATGCTCTACAAGTTTTGAATAGTAGTCGCATTTAGGCACCCATAAAAAAGAATCATCAAGAAAGTGTATTATAGGAACTAACGATGTTAATCTTATTTATAAACACAACTTCCAAACTTACGTGAAATAAATTCTTTTTCATATACTATACATGGGACAAATTTGAACGAAATAGGCCTTCGAAACTGTACGCGAGACAAACGAAACAAGAAATAAGAAAGAAATATCGTCACTACCGCCAATGTACTTACGGTGCAGCATGCCATGGGGCTCGATTAGTGTACCGCATTCGCTTGACCGTACCGGTTGACAGTCGATTGTCAGCGTGTGTTCGCCTTCGAACCGATTCGACCAACCTGTTGTTGGTGCAGTCGACGATCCAAGAGTGTGAGTGTGTACGTGAGAGCGTGTTTGTGTTGGAGCAGTTTGTTGATGATATTGTTACCTCATCTCATCTTCTGTGTCGCCAAAGAAGAGCGTGTGCCAATTGAGTGGACGTGTGTGTGAGCAGAGTAAGAGTGTGTTAGTTAGATGTGTCGATCGTGGCTCTGTACATCCGTTTCCAGCACGCCAAGCGTGCTTTTTGCTGATATCCGTTCCGGGATATTGGTTTGTCCTTTTTCCATGATACTTTCCGTAAACGTACTCTCACGAATACACCCCAACCGGCTAGCTTGAGGGGAGAACCGTAGGGTTTGCACACCACTACAATCAGAAAGGCCGCTACAAAACCAGCAAGCGAGTGCGTTGGGGTTTGTAGGACTCGAGAGGGAAGATTCTCCTTGAAAGAAGTGAGTGCATAAAAAAAAAAATACTTGCGCTTCTTGCTTCTACCCTCAAACGCACACGTAGCAAGCAACAGGAGAATACTGCGTACTGCTGCGCGCGGAACACTGATCAGCTACTGGTATGGGTTGGTAAAAAATTGAGATCAAGCAACGCAAACGAGCATATAAAAAAGTGTGGATCTCTTTGACGAGAGTGAGCAACAGTAATGTGTCTTATGGAAAAAAAAATTCTAGAATAAAGTATGCGTGCATTTGATATAATTATAACTTCTTAGCTCGTCAAATTACTTACAGCAATATTAAAAAATATATTTCATACAACACAAAACGCTTATACACACTGCGATGGTTCGGGAGGAGCAATAAAGCAAATTATTTTGGTGCCTTTGTCCACGGTTTGCCTAGTTCACTTTAAAGTGTGTATGTATGAAGTAGTGCGTGTGTTGGTGCAGTGGCAAATATTGCGCTCCCTTGACCTCGGCCCAATGGCGCCAATGGCGGCGGGCGCGTACAACGCTGTCCACGCTGAACGTTACCCATTTTCGAAGGAGCCCAAGGCGTGCACGTTCGCGAACGGCCCAGTGATGCAGTGCACTGTTGGGCCGCCCCGAGCTGTGTGTTAGTGCAATAGTGTGGTGCAGTGCCGCGGTGTTAGTATAGCTTCTATTGCATAAGACGCGCCACACTCGATTGGAAAGAAAAGGGGAAACGCTTACACCCATGGACCTCACGGCTTGCAGTGGAAGAAGAAAATAGACAAACAGCAGGCTGCCAGCACGCTCCCAGTGGCATTTACCGGTGATCTTTGGCATCGGAACAGGTGACCGTGCAGGTGCAGCGGCTTGGAGTACGCAGGAAATGCTGTCCATGCCGGACCCATCCATGGCCTTCGACATTTCGTTGCCGAAGTAAGTCGCTGAGCGGATTTTGCCTACGGTATTAAAGTGAGTAGTTTAAATTGTAACACATAGATTAAGCGAATTGTTCCGTTGCTAGGATTTGAAACTGCCGGTTATTAAGGTACACATGCTATGGAGCTACAAAAGACTGAAGCATTAGTCCAAAAAAACGACAACAGAAAAACATAACTTAGTCACCTCGGTCGATCGTGTGCGGCGTATTGGTTAGCGATAGGAAAGAGTCTGAAATGAAAGGGGGTACTTTATCGCTGAAAAAGAGGTCCATCGTTAGGTTAGTTTCGTGGGGCGTGGCTAACGGGCTAGCTGCCAAATAAAAAAAGTTTAAATGCGCCCAACCAACCAACGCACGGCGGCATCACCTTCGCCGCCAACAGTGTTCGCCGGCTAAAGGCTATGATGGCTCAGTTCTACTTGAACGCACACGCAACGACGCACACAGCCACCGCTAGATGCTATAAGCACGTCAAATAGCAACGCACCACCGGTGGGGCTGAGGACGGTTTTGCTGGCCGAATTTGAATGGAGGGCACAAGGGAGCTGGAAAAAATCTAATAACACTGCCGTCCTGCTTCTTCGTGCACGATGATGGTGGAAACGAAAGCTTACGATGACGATCACGACGGTGATTAGACGATGCTCGTCGTTGTAGTAGATTTTTTTGGAGGAGATCTAATGGCGTTGAGCTGCGAAGAGGGCGAACGTAAATTACACAATCATGACATGCTTATAAAGCTAATAAACAGTTAAACTCGTGGGAAAATTTTGAAACAAAGTCAACTGAAAAAATTATGCTTCTTCGAGGCTCACTGGACATGTTTTCCAGGGGACCTTGCCGAATGGGAATCGAACCCATTCGGCTTTGCACGCATTGGCGCTTCTATTGAGTTGAACTCTCAGAGTAAATACGAACAATGATTAATGGAATGAGAGAAAATTGCTATGTTACATATTTGCATGTGTTTTAGCTCTTTGTGTCTTCTTTCATGGTTCTTTGAATGAATACTTTTACACTTCATTAATTGGGTTTGTAATATTTGAGATTGATTAGTGCATGAGGTATTCACAAAAAATAAAATATCTCGACAATTTCTAGGTAATTTATTTGATGTATTTATTTTGATTCGTGTTATTCGTAACTGAGTCTCGACCCGTTCGCGCATCGTCCACGTGGAGCTTTATTTCACTGTCATTCACGCTCTCTACAAGCAGGCCTAGGGCAAAGATAGACCTTGGACGGTGCAACCCGCGTGATGGCTGCGATATGTAGCGACGAAACAAAAACGAAAGCATGAAGGGAAAAGTAGAGAGAAAAAAACTCGAACCGGTTGTATGATGTGTGTGAGTGCATTTAGCGGTAGTAGTGTTGCGCGCCTTCCTTATCCGCTTTTACAATCATACTCCTTTGCTGCTTCCTCTGTGACGCTGTTTACTGCAGTCCTATTTCATGCATGTTAGTTTGAAATGCTCCTTTTACTCTCGCCCAACGTGTCATGCAAATGGTTCACCTACAGAAAGACTGAAACAGCCACAAAAAAGAAGAAGAAGACAGAAAATCAAACAAAAATGAACATCGATTGTTACACACAAATATGGCGACCTGTTTTCAGCGGGGCATTTGATGAAAATTCGAAACACCCGTAGCTAGACTGACGCTGTAAAAATAGTTTTCCAGAACGTCCGCTCTAACTCAGTGCACAGTCAAACTCACACACATTGAATGTTCACGGTTTTGTAGTTGTTTTTCGTCGGTATCATTTTGATACGTCGACATGTTGTTATTCCGTTTTCTTTGTTGATTTTGCAGATCCTCTCACTGGGGCTGCACGGACAGCTAGCCACCCGTTGCTGCACACAATCATTTCATGACCGTTATCCTATTTGGGACAAACTAACAACGGTAGCGACAGCGCCACCACTTCGAACTACTGGACAGTGGCGAAGGGGAGGAGAAAAATAATTTTCCAAACCTTTTACATGGTGGACAAAACCTCATCGTTTTTATTTTTGAAGCCCCACCCTTACTGACCTCCGAGAGTTTGAGGCTCGTGCTGGCAACACAGGCAAACGGCTTCGTTTCTTCGTACGTCTGGATCGTTCGGTTCGTTTGTTATCAAAAATCAAACATTAGAGTTGTTATTTTTCTTTCCATATTCCTATCATATAAAACACATCCGCGCACATGCACACACACTTACTCCCCTAACTGCAGTCGTGCGATCGTCAGTACGTTATGGCTGGGGGGGCTTCAGGGCTAGATTCAGGGCATGTCAGATGGGTCATAAGGTTCGGCGAGCGGCTTCGAAGGGTGTGGGAATGGTTGAATACACGCGGCGGACGGGGTGAGTGAGTTGGGACAAGGAAGGACACACACGCTTATGTGCTTGGAGCGTTTGGATTATCATTGGCCCACTAGACGAAAGCTCCGAAACTGCTTTGTTACATGCCGTTGGGAGTGCGGGGAACGGAGGATTTTTAGGAACTTTCCAGAGCCATACAACGACGAGGCAGACAGTAGGCAGAGGCCGGTGATGTTAGAGAGCGGAGGGAAGCTAGATAGTAAATTAGCGAGAGCGGGCGGGCATGGAAGGGACTAGTTTTTCGAGTTGATGGCAATTAGTCGATCGCTCGTTATTTGGTCGTGGTCTGTGGTGGGAACGAGCGGAAACAAACGGCAGCGGGGAAGTGACGCACGAAGGGAATTTTCGAGCGGGTTAACGATTGATGCCGCTAGCAGCCCTGCATTGTTGGTGGTTTGGTTTCAATTGAAGGTTCCAGGCAGCGAAATGACGGCTGTGTGATGGCTGTGCACTTGATCTCGAAAAATGCACTAAACCGGTTTTTTGGTGCACCGTTTGACGCTCATACCTACCGTTCACGACCGGATCCGTTCGGTGGTACTGCTTGCGGGGTGCACTGTTCCGAGTCGTGCTGAGGGTCGCCCGATGGGGTTAGTTGTGTTTTTCCGTTCAACTTTTCCTTCCTGTTACTTTGGAGTAAGCGGTTTAACAAACAATCTACGAGTTTTGTCGATGTCATGTGCATGAGTAATGCGCCAAGTGTCGTTAGTATCGTTGAGAAAATATGTAATCATTATCGAAATCTTAGTCACACTTACTCAAAACTTTTTGATCTGATGAACTAAACTGATGTTGCACAAAATTGAGAGTCAGTAATATAAATATATCTCATTTTACTTTGAAATTACTTTAAAAGGAAAAAAAAATGCCTATCGCATGATACAGTCTGATGATAGAACAACTTCTCGCAATGAGTTCAAATCCTTTATAATTCGGGCCCACCCTTACGCAGGACTAACTATCCTGCTACTGGCAAACCAGTGAAAGCACTAATGACCAAACCATTTTAGTGAATAAGGTAGGGCAACTACGGTTGTTGCATATAAGAAAAAAGAACATGATCGTAACGTATGCATTTAGTTGATGTGATCTCGTTTGAATGAACTTCATTATAAGTTCGAAACAAAAATAACTAAACGTTAATTCGAATAATTTTTAATACGTATCAAAGATATAACCAAATTTTCACTTGATTAATTTTACACACGGCGTATGAGATTCAATTTAGTGTACTTGAACAAGTCCTTTGTTGCTTCATGTTCGATTCCTCCCATGCTGCTGCTGCTATAAGAACTAATGGTCCAAGCAAAACGGTTTAATCGAAACCACGAGCTGTTTGGCAGGAGTAATTGAATTTGCATGCCCCTTTTCACGCTCAGTTTTACTTGTGCCCTAATGTGCTTACACTCGGTTCCCCATTGCTTGTTTTGCTATCGAATTTTACCGACGCAGTTCAATCAACAGCATCGATAATAGTAACGGTGGTAGAATATTATGTTTGGAGAAAAGCTTAATTTTATCATTGGTAATCAGTGAATTCGTGATGGAAGTGTGAGTATGCCCCAAATCCGAGTTAATCGTTAGAATTACGCGTACGTTACTTTATGTACAAATTAATTTGAATTACAATAGCACTTTAGCTTGTGAAAACATCGTATGACTCTTATTCCAAAATAACGATACGCTCGGGTTGCACATCATGCAACGTGCATTTTGAGCATGGTTGACGTTATTATCAATGTTAAATTTATTGTGCCAGTGTAACGAGTATCTTCAACAAAATAAATATTTGGAATATTTCTACTATTACAGGAAAAAAATGTATTTCAAATGTCCATGGTCAAGTGTAGGGATAGAATCTAGCAAAGAAAATTATTATGTTTATGTGTGTATAAGCATCTTTTTATTATAGGTTGTTGCCTGTAAAGTACAAATTGAAGAACTGTCCTGAAATCCAGATGCTTTGTTGATCTGAAAAATCGATACTCTATTTCAAGTGTGAAACAAAATTTAACCAAAGGATGAGTAAGTTTTAGGCTACGTTTGCTTATCATATTTTTAATTTATTTATTTTTTTTCACAAATCATAATTTTAATTTGAAAATTTCTGCTTCTCTGTCTTGAAATCTGATTTGATGTATGATTTGTCATGTTTAGTATTTGAATTTAATTATTAAGACAGTTAGACTAGTATCATAAATCAAATAATCACATTTGAGCTAGTAAAACATACATTTATTTTAAAATAGTTTTTTTTTTTAATATTCACTCATTTTTTCCCCGATTCAAAAACTGAAAGCATACTGGTGTATATACAGTGTATAAATGGACGAGGAGTAAAAATACTATTTTGCATCGGTTAAGTGCAGAGAGTAGGAATTAAAATTATGAAAAACGACGAAAACAACGTCCAAATATAAAAATCATGTTCGAATGACTTGGGAAGAGGATAAAAAAGGTAAAAAAGGGAAAAAGAAACCAAGAGCTAGATCACGATAGACTGAAAAAAACAATAACGCTGCTATGCTGTATGATTGAAATGGAACGAGAAGGTGAAAATGAGAAACATCCCCACGGAGTTGCCAAGCAAGGGGAAGAAAACTATGCAGAAAAGAAAAAAATGAGAAAAATAACCCAAAAATGCATGCAGAGGAGAAACCAACCCAGCGGCAGGCGATGGTTTGATCTTAACAGCAGCAAAATAAGGATGCAGCAATGCACTAGCTCTGTGGATGTGGAAGATAACAAGCGCAGGAATGCACGGTGGTGAGGTGGAGGAAAGACGGGAGGTCGAAGAGGGTGAGAAAAAATGAACTTAAATTATATTAAAAATTCTCGTCTCATCTTGCGAGTGGTCCTTTTTTGTGCCCTGCAGCACACTTTTCATTTTCCATCGTCTAACCCCCTAACCACTGGACTATCTATCTCCTCAGTAACAGCTATTCGGCCAGTAGAGAGTCCGCCGAACTGACGGCATTGGATGTCACGCAGAAAGCCACGCGCAAAGCAGAAGAAAAACGGGAGAAAAAATGGTAATGCAGAAAGATTCGCGGTAGTGGTGGTCGTTTCTTGAGCGCAGCTTTTTTTGTGTCCGCCCTAATGCTGTTTTCCATTTTCGCTATTAAGGATCTTCAGCCGGGATGGGAATGGAGGTTTTCTGGGTAGTTCACAAACTGTTGGAACCGTTTTTTTTTGCATGTGAAAAATACACTCTCTAAGAGCGGGAGAAAAAAGCAGTCCAAATCCTTACAGTGAACGGCGAAGGAAGCTGAAGCTGTCAAAATGGGTGTAGCTCGCGGTGGACAGGAAAAACTAAAAAAGAAAGGAAGTCCAAAGTAAGGCAAAAACAACACCTCGGAAAGAAAGAATTAATTTCCTCTCGTGGTGGTGCATCCCGTGGGTGTCTTTCCGCGGCTACACATTCATATTTGAGGGCCTGTGGGAGTGGTACCGAGTGCAGTGCATAGGATGGGGCTTTTTTGTTTTTTGTTGATGCAATCGCCCCGCTAGCTTCGTTTCAATTCCCCTCAAAACGTTACTAGTGTAACGAGCTCAGGAGGAAGCTGAAACGGGAAAGCGTTGCAACCGGAGGAGGGCTCTGATGATGTTTTGCTGCTCTTATTTTTTTACAGCGGTAGCCTTCGGCTGCGTGGTCATAGAAGAGAGGATGATATTGAACAGGGTAGAATGGGGAAGGTTTCAGGACGGGCGATGTAAAAAAATATCACGTATTTTTCCCTTCACCTCTTCGTTAGGGTGGCAGCGGGGGATTCAAATGACTTCCTGCAACAGGGTTGTATGGGACAAACTAAAATCTCTTTCGAGAGAAAGATAGAGAGAGAAAGAGAGAGAGAATAAGAGAGAGAGAATATAAGAGAGAGAGAGAGAGAGAGAGAGAGAGAGAGAGAGAGAGAGAGAGAGAGAGAGAGAGGTGAGATGAAACGTGTGGCGAAAAAAAAGTTGAAATAGAAAATAAGGATCGAGAAGACGAAGAAAAAGCAAGATAAAAAGTCCAGAGACAATAGTGTGCGATAGTAGTGGCAGTAAAAAAAAGTGGAAAAGAGAGAGAAATAAAGAGTGGAAAAAAATAAAAATTAAATCTAGGATGGACGGTGGCCATCGTTGTGTGAAGATGGATACGTACTTTGTGTTGGCTACGTGCTACGGTAGTCAGTAGCGACCCATTTACTTATTTTAACGAATAATTTTATTGGAGTCAACGCGTAAGGTTTACCGAAACTATATCGGAATTTTGCAACACAATTAAGGAAATGTAACCAGTTCGATAAAACTGCGAATGTGTCTTTTATGTTTCTTTCTTTCTATTACTAAATGTCTTTATTATTTACTTCTACATTTGGCTAATTAATGGCTCACGAGAGGAGCTCCTATTGTTAAACTATCAGTTCAGTTAAAAATCAGCTAAATCAAATGATGATGGAATGGTATATAATGGATATAATGGATGGAATGAAAATATAATTTAAACCCTTTAATTCTACGATTTACAGCTTATCATCAGACGTGTGTACAAACGACGAAACGTATTCAACCAAAACCGCCAATAGCATTGACGCCTTACATTGTGTACCAGTTTTGGACTCGGGAATGAAATTCAAAACCTGCGCTTATTTTTAACATTCACAAAAATCGTTTCTTGCTAGAATAATTCAGCTTCGTGTGTGCGTGTTTCACGAAATGAATGAAAAAAATCGATAGAGCTAGCATGTATTTGCTAGCTCAATGCATGCACATATGCAACTGGCCTGGCGTACGGCAAAGGAAGGGATGAAGAGCAGGCAGCAAACGTCGCCCGACCGATCACAGCCTAAAATGAAGCAAACGAAGCTAATGCGGACATTGGCGAACGGTGTTGAGCAGCGTCAAAAAGTGTTGAATAATGCACACGAGTTTGGAACACCTTTTGGGACGGCCCGATGTCTGGAGCGTTGTAGCCGAAGAAAGGGGTTTGCGGTGCGCGCGCGGGTGTCACGGCCTGTACTAACAGATTGCATGCCACCTCAATGCTAGCAGGAAGCGTTTTTCGTCGGGACACTTTGTCTGGTTGCTTCAGTTCGGGGGAGCGTTTGATTGGTTCAGGACCGAAGGAAGAAGAAACAGTAACGCAGAGATGCACGATGGTTTGGTGCGATGGGGAGTTTAGTCTGGTCTCTTAATACCTGTGCGAGGCAAATTCGTTAGATCCTTCCGGTGCACAGTTTTCCTTCGCTGCGAAAGCTGCCGTCGAGTTGTTTGAAGGCGTTTGACAAAATTTGCGCGCGGACATAGCATCGGAGCTTAGTTCGTTTGCATTTCGACAGCTTGCTCGCTGGCATGCAGCTGCATCTGTTTGTCCCAGTTACATTTTGGAACAGGCGGCGATCGACCGATAACGCAACAGGGCGCCCCACTGACGACAAAGCCTGGTCCAAAAATCTTGCCACGAATCTACAAGCAGGGGAGAATTTTAAATTCGGCCTGAACATTGCGATGCATTCGGCTGCTTGACATTATTGTTGAATACCTACTGCACAGAAGGTTGTGGTTTGTATGGCTGATTAAGGGCACGAGATTGGCACACAATCTGCATCTGCACGGTGAATTATCGATTGATGCAAAAAAAGTTCGCTTATGTAAAGAAATTGTTATGATACATTTGTGTTTTCTTCCACATTAGCAATCATACATCAATCATAACATTTTTCGACCATACAGTAGCTGGTTGCTATATTTCTGATCGATATTTTTCATTACTCTTCCAGACGGCGTTATCGATCGATTTTTACAAAGTTCGGTTAATTTTCTCCATTCTTTTGTGTTCATTCGATGGAGGGAAGTACTTTTGACGAAATAGAAGTATATGGGAAAGAAGACAAACTCACCCAGTAGGTGAAAAAAACCAAACCATCCATGGCCAGCGCCGAACCGAAACCCATTAGAACAAAGACTTCCTCATCGCGCTGTCTTGGACAATTTTGCTTTTCGCATACCCGAAATTTTCATCCAACCATCCTCTACACACCGCTACTAAAAGCCGTTGGGAGTGGTATATTGTGCTAGCGAAGATTTTTTCTGTCTCCTCAGGAATAGATTTTTTCATTCGTTCTATAGCACTCCCTTGCACCGTGTACCGTGGTGCGTTTTGTGGAGATGGGCGAAAGATGAAAAACGTTCCCTATCGTACTGGATTGGGATGAAAGTAGTAGTGTTGAAAGTAATCTTGTTTTTTCGTTGGAATATTTCCGACGCTGCATGATATTTTCAGCACGCTATCAGAAGGTGTGTTTTTTCGGTATCGGAGCGTATTTTTTTAGGTGCATTCTTTCCTTCATTCTTTATGCAGCTGGTACAGCAAGTGAACTATGGTTAGGGAATGGTCTTTCGTTTGCAAAATTTTCCATTTCTCTCATTTCCCTGGTGCAATGGTGTCTTCGTACCGACGTGGTTCCGGTCCTATGGGTGGCGCATTTTAATTTTCAATTTGTTTTCGAGCACCACCAACCCGTCGTCGTCGTGCTGGGTGCACGGTTTCCTCCTGGTTTGTCCATCGATTGAATAAATTCCCATTTGCACCTTATATTACGAAAGAAAGAGAGAGAGAAAGAAAGAAGGAGAGAGAGAGAAAGAGAGAGAGAGAGGGAGAGAGAGAAAGAGAGAGAGAGTGAGATAATGGGAATGGGAAGATGCAGATGGAAGGAAAACAAAATCCCATCCTCAGAATGAAGAATCGGTACTTCGTGACAATTTTTGTCTCCTTCGGATGACGAGCATTTGCGTCCCTTAAGAGTAGTCAGGTTTTTTTTATTCACCCTTCCAAAGCTCATCAACTAGGTTTGTTTTTTAATTTATGGGTTGTATATTTTTGTATTGTCATCAAAACATTCCGTGGTTTGATATTTTTAAAATTATTTGCATGTACATTAAATATTTTACGATATGTCGTGTATTTGACATCAGTGCCACGTTGAATTTGTAGTTTCAGTGTTTAAATCTACCATTAAATTAAATACATATATTTTATAGATATTTCCATCCTTCTTATGTCTGTGGTAAAGTTACCAAGCCATACCTTGCTATGGGGTACGATTAGGATTGAGTTGAAGTTATACATTGGTTTTCCTAAATTGGGTTAACAATATCACAGACGGTAGCGTTACCAAAACTATTTAACTGCTAAAACAGCTATACTTTAAAACTGGCCAAATATGAATTGTAGGACTGTATAAAAATAATGGTAATGTATATACACACATTTGGTTAAAACACATCTTGGGTGTTTTAGGGTGTGCACATAATGAAACCATTTATGAACAGGTATAGCCTTATTCCTATCGATGCGCATTAAAATAATTATTCGTTAATCGTCAAATCAGTTTACTCATGACTACTATTACCTCGTCATCAAAATCATCGTCTACGTTTTTGGACCGTTTCTCCTGAATATATATAATAAAAATTAACTTCTTCTAATCATTATGTCAATTGAGATTTAAGCTAACGCTGACGCTGACTGGCGCTTTTGGTTTGGCTTGGCAAGAAAAGAAAAGTTAAAATATTGCTGGTTGCCAAAATATTTATTTTATTTCACATACACTGATTATACATACAAATAAAATCGATTGAAGAGTTTACGGGGTTTCACATTCAGTTACTCTTTCCTCCCCAACAAAGGACCGGCTGTAGCTCAAGCTCTCAAAACATGGTATGAATGATTGAAACGATCGGTTATTTTCCGCTAGCAAACAGATTTAATTATCTGCGCCATTTTTTTTGCGATGCGTGGTAGCTGGAATACAGCGCGATTCGCTGTACGATCGTTTAGCAACGCTTCATGATCGTTCTCGCGCAGTACAGGGGCACTTTGCTTCCCACCGTCTTGCTATAGATCTCACAAGGGGAATGATTTGTGTATGAATTTTGCCGTTTGAAAGCAGTGGCTATAAAAATACTAAAATTGTTTATGACTACAAGTAATCGTTTATGGCCGGATCTTTACTCTACGATATTGTTTCGGTGATCTATATTTTTTAACATAACTAGTGATCATGATGATGATGGGAAAATGATTATGCAATGAAAGCAAAAATAGGTTAAACGTTGGTGAGATGTGATAAGTAGTACATTAGTGATTGATTTCACACCTGCCTTTCAAATGTTGTACCGCAGTTGTACTTTGCACTTTGAAGTGAGTGATGGTGACTGTGTATACATACATTGATAGCAACACGCACGTACTTCGCGTGCAAAAATGTGCAAATCAAAACATGAACAGTTGCAGAGAATAAAGTTGCGGTTCTGCTAAACGAGCAGCGATTCTTCTCCAGAACAAAGACAACCAAACATCAACGGCAACCCCAAAACGAACCCACGTGTTGATTCGCATTGTTCGCTGGCAGTCAGGGGTGATTTCGATTTTATTTGTTTTGTTTTAGACGTATATAAACTGACTGGTTTACAGTGTTCATCAGTAAACCAGCCGGCCAACAATTGCTCGCAGGTCAGTATGGACTTGCACATGGATGATGCACACATTTAGAATGCATCGCAAGCAACGGGTGAAAGCGTAGCAGTCACATCGCGAAAAAGCGAGTAGCTATAGAATAGAATGCAAAAGAAAGTGCAAAAAATTAGGATGCATGAATTAGACAAAAGAAGTGCTAGGGTAATGCATAGCGCACGGCATGCACATCATACAAGGGGTATATTGGGCCAGTAATTGAAACGAGTATAAAAACTAGAATCAACTAATCTCGTACGGCCGCGTGCCGAAAGGAAATACTGGCAGAGAGAAAAAGAGAGAGAGAGAGAGAGAGAGAGAGAGAGAAAGAGGGAGAGAGAGGAGCAGACCTATAGAATAGAAAATAATCAGACCGCATACGCATCGCATCCAAAAGTGCATCGTAGCACATAGCACCTCGTTTTTCTCCTCCTCTGTTACCCGCCGCCAGAAGCACGAATTAGGCTTGAACAAATGCAACATCATCAAGCCAAAGCATGTTTTCTCGGGCGGCTGGTGATGGTGGTGCACCGAATACTGGAGGTAAAATTTAATTTGCTTCGTTGATCAGAGCGGGTGTGAAGGCTTCCCAGTCGTTTGCAGTTGCAGATTATTTTGCAGCTCAGAATTGTTTTTGTTGTTTAGTGTACGTATGCATGAGCGTGTTTGTGTATAAGTGTATATGCTTTCGCTGGAAGTTAGAGGTTTAGGTGTATTTTTTGTTTGTTTGTTAGTTTTTTTCGGTTGCCAATCAAATGAAAAGGTGCTGTGTACACGTGAGATTTGTACCTTGAATGTTAATTATATTTCCAGTGGGTTGTTGGGTCTGCATTCAGTAGCAATCACGCTACTACAATTCAACTTTAGGCAGAAGAGGCAAGAGGCAGAATATATATAGAATAGCTAAAAAACATTTATGTATGTAAAGTGTAAATACAAAGTCATTTTGGGTTTGTAAATTCATTCATGTAACATCATGTAAATATTCTAATGATCAACGGTACATTACGTATGAACGTTATGTGTTTATTGAATTGATAGTCTATTAAACATAATTCATGTTGTGTATGTAATTTTAATCGTACCATCTAAAATTATCTAAAACTAAACCAAATTGCTAAAAAATAGAATAAAGAATACTTTACTCGTTTCATTGATATGAGTGATCGTTTGGATCGCTGAGGTTTACAAGGGGGTTTTGAGAAAAAATGAGGGGTAGCTTGTTTCAAGTGAAGGTCATCCTGTTTGATGCATTCACAGCTAGCAAAAAAAAAACGAATACGAAGCTAGAGCGAGACGCATTGCTTTCAAAAACGGTGCGAGAAATTCGTGTAGAATATTCATTATTGAAAGGAATTTAATTGTTTCAGCAAGTTTTCACGCTGCACAATTGATACGCGAAAAAACCTGTGAGCCAGTACGTTTTTAAGTCATATACACTACACCATGAGTGACTCTCTCCCTCTTCTGAATTGCATATTGGATGTGTGACGAAGACCGAATATATTTGTCAACTGCCTGGTGGCACTGTTGCACGAGGTATACGTGTGTGTGTATTCGTGTATATGAGGATGGGGTTGCGAATTTATTTGGTTTTCTAATCAGTTTTAACTATAAAGACGACAGCAAATCGAGAGACACGCGAGAGGGTTGCAATTCGAATGTTCAAACCATATGTCAAGCGAATCGTTGTTGAGACGCTGGTTTTTTGTGAGTGAGCGTACAAACGAATGCTCCGAGATATTTGCTGTCGATGGTATTGGAATATTGTTATGTTTAATAATTTGATGGGATTGGAATAATTATGAACTGTGTTATTTGATTTATTTTAGAATCAATTAGTAAACCCTGACTAACGTTCATTCCGATTACAATACTTTGTGGTAATAATTTTCGAGTGGTTTGAGTTTTCTCTAATCATCAAGAAACAGTAAATAAGTTTGTTATTGTACTGATCCTTATCAAACGCATAAATATGACAAGTAGTACGCGAAACGTAGTAACTACTTGCCTTTAGGCAGCAACCACTGGAGCAGCCGAGTAGTTGATGCCTTCGTTTCGGTTGTTTTCGGTGCACTTATCAACCTACATTGATGAGGCGAATCACTCTTATTAGGGGCACGCACACTCCTTCAACTAACAAAGCACACATATGGCACTACTCGCTCGAGCGCTTTAAGTGGACGACTGAGGTGGCGGTGCAGATGCAGGTTACAGTGGATGCACTATTTGTCGTAACGGCAACTCGTACCATGCGTGGTGGTATAACTATGAGAGACAGTATGTGTGTGTGTGTTTGTGCTGCTCAGCGCCGCCTTTTTGGTTCGTTTTTGGAACCGCACGTTGGGTGGTGCAACGTGACTTAGATTTTACTGTGACCGTGGCTGTTTTGGAGCGGTTTTTATTAGTGCACCGAGTCATTTTGGGTATTTTCCACTGGGTGGGTTGTTGTGTCATCTGATTGTAGGGGGTTAGTGATAGGTTTTGCGTTTTTTATGAGCACTATTTTAACAATAATATATTTGAAGTATGTGACTGCACAGTTTAATGAAACTTGAATGTAATAAGTAATGTATAAACAGTTGTATATATTATTGCTTTTCAGAAGTTGCTTGAAATCTAGATGTTCAATCAAATGTGAATGAAATGAAGCATTATTTATTAAAATCAAGTCGGCATTTCGTACAGTTAACTAAAACATTGCTGCTCTTGTAAAAACCATTACATGTCAAAACCCGTTTATGGATTCTTCGTAAAAAGAACTTGAATTGAAATGAAGGGGCATGTCAGTTAGTGGGCACATTTAATTTGATTATATATTTTCACCCTAGCCAGTGGCGGATTGCGGGTTGCAACTTTAATCTTATCTGTGCATTTCCCTCCTCACCTCAGTTTCTTTTGCTCCCTCTCCTAGTCAAAGCGTCCCAGGGACGGAAGAAAGTGGCCAACCGTTTTGCAGGCAGATTGCGTCAATGTTTGCAATTATCAGTGTTATTGTTAGCGCTTAGTTTTGGTCCTCCGTTGCACATAAACACACATACACATTGAATGAGCTGCATACATCAGACCAGGGTCGGAAAGTAACGTTCTGAAATAGTGTACAATTTTCGCTCGTATCAACTATCAGTCAAGAAGGGCTTACATGTTTTATGGTACGAAATTTAAACGTGAATTGTGACGCCTTGGGTGTTGCGATACGAGCACCCAGCACAGCTAGCTGCTTTTAGGCCACTGGTAAGAGCTATAATTAGAAATGGCGTTATAAAATAATTTCTTTCATGGAATAATTTGACCTTTTTCGGTTTATATACTTTGATACCAGACAGGAAATGCATACATTCCGGTAAAAGTTAAGCTTGTTATGGAAATTGCTTTAATTAATAATGTTCAAATTTAATACCACCCTCGAGAGTAACTAACATGTCGCTGGTACTTCTCGTTTTTTAAAGTTTTATTTGATATGAGCAAACATTAAAATAATACTCTAACTACAATTTATAAATTGCATTTGTATTTGCCGCAAAAAATGCTTAAAACTAAACTTCTATAAAAAATATAGCAGGATCAAACTTAAGATTTCGTTGACGTACTCAAACATGTTGCTGGTATAGTTTAAAGTCGAGTAGAATTTTTCTTTGTTTTTCTATTTTTTGTCCTTTGCGAGTACGCGCACTAATGCAAATGGCTCATGACAGCTCGTTTACCAGATTCCACTAAAAACCGCTCCACTACGAGAAGGAGGCAAACGTCCCATAAGCAAAAGCAGCAAATGTCGCAAAAAATGCACAAGTGACTTTTTTCCAATTAAAATGGGGCGAATTATTTATTTTAGTAACACCAGTGCCAGCGTCAACCCATCCACCACACCAAGTAGATGGAGTCGTTCGAGTTCGCCCAGCCCGCCAGTGAGCTTAGTAGCTCGGATAGTATGTACAAGTCCGTCTGGCAGTTTTGCAACTCCTTTTGTCTTCCCTGAATCTTCCCTGCGCTTACTAACGCATATCATACACCCACACATATATACACTGAAACTTTCCCCGTTTTGGATTTGTTTTATGCTCTTTTTTTTGCTTCCGGCCAGTTTCGGACAGTAGTCTGGCCAAGAGGAGGGTGACTGAGAATTCAAAACCGAAAGCGCCCGAGAGAGAATGACCAAAGTGGACTGGTCATCGTGAGTGTTTTGTTCTATGCCCTCTTTTCCTAGTGCAGTGTTTCGAGTGTTTCTATTGTATCTCCTTTTTTCTTCATCCTTTCGAAGGCAACGCTGAGCACGGTCAGATAGTAGTATATGCTTTAGCCATGACGGTGCCTATGTGTTTGTGTATTTACACTCGTTGAGGTCTTTCCTACTCCACAGTCGACCATCGACCAGGGAGTAGTAATTGGAAATGACGTACACGCTGAAGGGTTAAGTTGGAAAGGGCATCTTCCGCAAAATTTTGGCGAATATTTCTGTCTGTACTTCCGCAAAGTTGAGCCGGTCTCATGATACAGTCGTCAACTCGTACGACTTAACAACATGCCCGTCATGGGTTCAATCCCCAAATAGACCGTGCCGCCATACGTAGGACTGACTATCCTGTTATGGGGGGAAATCAATAAGTCACTGAAAGCCAAAGCCCACAAGTGGTAGGCAGGCCTTGACCGACAACGGTTGTTGAGCCAAAGAAGAAGAAGAAGACTTCCGCAAAGTTTGTTGAACGAATTATGTAACCATATATATCTTTTAGTTTTGTATTTTTGAGAGAAATATATTATGCAAAATGGTTAAAGTGTTAAGCCTAAGCAGCAGTTTTATTATGCTAAAGTAAGAAAAAAATATACAATCATGGTTTCAAATGCTTAGTTTGGATTATCATATGTGAAATTAAATCTCATAGTTTGTTCAAATTAATCGAAATCCTTGTTTTGAATATGTGTACAAGTAGGGTGTATTGAAAAAGAGTTTTTGGTCATCATAAAAACTGCAAAACTGCACTCCGAATCTACCCTCAACCCTAACATTGTTGATCGAGCCATCCGGCCGCCGTTACATGCGTTCCATCTCAAGGTTATGCTTGCCGTTTCATGATGCTCACGATTAAGATATCCACCGGGTAGGACAAGCGAACTTGAAACGAAAAGCAAAGAGGAAAATTTAAAAGGAGCGCTCGCGAATAAGCCGGACTTGGACGGCTCAGCGATACCTGACAAAAGTCATCGATCGCGTACGACACCTATCGGGACTAATTTCCGTCGCCTGCTTCTGTCGCTTCTGTCGTTTCAATCGATTTGAACCAAGCTGGAAGCTCCAGGTCCCACTTTGGTCGTCGATGTCGACGACGCGAGATAACGGGCGCGTCTCTTTGAGCATCGCAGACACGACGCTGAACATGGCCGATGATGGTGCAAGCAAACCCACGTTGATACCATCTTTCATCGCTAATGGAATCCTGCTTGCTTCATCTCGTTCATGCAACCGAGTCCCGAGATGGCGACCGCTTCCATGCACTTGATCTGTTCATGCACAGAATGGCTTGATGCCCAATCTTTAAGGGAGTTCTGCGACCTAAAGGCTACCGAACTGAATGTGTACCGTCTTCGTTAGTAGATGGTGGTGGAGCTGTGGCGGTGTGGGAATACCCATCATTCCTACCGTCTTATCCTGGGGCTCGGGACTTGGGAATCGATTTTGCCTGTTTCCCACTTTCGACCACGATCTCTTGTGTTAAACGTAAAGGGGTGCAGCAAGAGACAGGCTAAATAGTTTAATCGTTGGTTGTCTTACGATCGCGCCACCATCGATGTGTACATGGTAGAAGAATGGAGAAAACTGGTCTTAACCGAATCAGATTGAATCTATCAATTGTAAGCTTTGTTGTTGCTCGTGCCATGGCGGCTGTACGTTGGTTGGGAGCTCGTATATTGTCTCTTATTTGTATGTGTCTTTTGCTTACTTTTGGTGCTGTTGAGCAAACTATTGAGCACTATTGTTAAAACTTCTGTTGGATTCGTTAAAGCTGAAGAAGGTCGAAATAGGTTTTCCGAAAGCTGATTATTGTACTTACGATGATAGTAGCATAGGACTAAAAATAATGAAAAAAATCAAAAGAGAGAAAGATAGAGAGAGAAAAAGGGAGATGGACAGAGAGAGAGAGAGAGAGAGAGAGAGAGAGAGAGAGATAAACCACAAACGAATTGCGTAAATCTACAATATTTTAACAAACAGCTGCTGCTACACAGGCGGTTGTACATAATTTGATCGATATACAATAAACCCATTACTAAATAGC
This sequence comes from Anopheles merus, assembly GCF_017562075.2. NCBI lineage: Eukaryota > Metazoa > Arthropoda > Insecta > Diptera > Culicidae > Anopheles > Anopheles merus. The sequence continues at coordinate 55,210,868 of NC_054082.1, forward strand.
ACATTTTTATCTACCATCTGAGCTCCAACCCCTTCGCACACTTTTAGTTGGTTGTTGAAACCTTCCAATGTGCGCTCATGTTTTTTTTCTTCTCCTTTCTTAAGTGCCGATCGTGTCTCCAAACATATTTATCGATGGGGATAAGCCTAAAATCAATACAGAGTTACATTTTCCATTTCATATCGTTGAATGATTTCGGGGAAACAGACACAGATGTTACTAAATAAAAAATCTAATTGTGTTAACTATTTAAATATTCCCGTAACTGATGCTTTCTTAACGATGGCTCCATCCACCCAAAATTTAGTTTTTGCTCGAAACCCGTCGTTTTACTTACTTACAATTCATAGTATGAATGCTCTCACAAAAAGCATCAGTGGGGGGCAACCTGTTCTCTGTCGCAAGCCGTAGGCATGATAGTGGAAATGTATCCACGCGGCGAGCCAGCGGTGTAGTGTGCAGCGGTGTAGGTCTATCGAGCGTTGGAACAACATCGCGATCCATAAGGTGACCAATAAATTAGCATACACTTGTCCCGCTGGTAGGTTGTGTGCGGCGAGCGTGTGCGGGAAGGCAGATCGCGCCTTGTGATTGTGCACGAATTATGTGCAGTGTAACGATTCGTTGTGGACGAAGGAAGAAGAAGTTAGATCCGCAAGGGGCGCGAAGCGACCTTCATAAAATTCGATCGTGAGAAATCCCACCGACCTGTAATAGTGTTGAGCTAATAGGTTGTGTTTATATCTAACAAGTACACATGCATATCCCCTCAGCAAAGCGAAAAAGCATGTTTCTTTGTATATGAGTGTTTGCAGAGCACAATAAAATGTATTTGCTATTAGTGGACACCGTTATTGGGACAGTGTTATCCCAAAGAAGTACAAGTACACTTAACTGTACATTAGGATTTGAGAACTAAATCGTATATGATATAAATTCTTGTCGTGAGATAGGTGCTTTCAGATTTCATATATGTGCATATGCATATATTTTAAGCAGATATGTTTAAGTATGACCTTCTCTTGTGTATGGACAAAGACTTTCCTTGCATAAAGGAAACTAAGCTTTCCCCCATGTTATTGGGATGCTTCATCTCACCAAAAATCCTTTTTCTAATTGTTGACTACACGTGTTTCAACGAAGCCAATACTTGATATCGTTATTGGGCACATTCAACTCTACCAGCATTAATGACAGGATGTTGTTAGCTCATGTAAATGAAATCAATAATACCGCTACAAGTATCGATGATAATCACAGCGATGGAAGATGGTGGTGCCGGTCTTGGTAGGCAAAAGCATCAACATCAGCTCTAATGAATGCAATGGACAGAAGAAAAAAAAACAAAACAGAATCACGTATAGAGACAAAAGCGAAACAACCCACTTCTTTCACCTGTCCATTCTTCGGCGATCGGCCGTACTCCATGGGGTCTATCCAAACAGGAACTTCTCCCGTTATTGAACCATCATTAAGAATTACGGTTAGATTTCTTAAAAGTGGATGAAACACAAAATGCGTACAAGAACTCGTCGGACGGGGAACGATGATGATGGATCCTCGTTACGCCATTCATTGAGGTTAGTTTGCCTTCACCTTTCCTTCTAGCTGGTATTTTCTCCTGCAAAGAGTCTACTCCAGGTGCTCTCAGTAATCATTCAACAGTACCAGACAACAGCTAGCGTGCAGGCGAACCATGCCTACTTCCACACGTTGTAAATGGCTATCTAGCTTCTGCTTTTCTTGGTTGGGATTTTTTTTTCTCTCGTCGTAAGAACAAATCGTGAAGGACGCTTGGATTCGGAAATATGCAATCCGAAGCAAAACACCCAATACCTTCGGAGCGTGCTGGAATGGTGCGCATGTTACCAACACAGTTGCCACTTAATTTCAAAGCAATTTCAATTATCTTCATACGCACTACACTCAGTGGTATGTTTGAATTGTGCGTGTTTCCCTTCCATACACGATGTTGGGGAAGCCTCATACCCATTGATTCATTCCGTCTACGGGCAAAGGAACGGATTTAGTTTTCCCTCTAACTCGGTAGCGTTGTCAAAGCTATAGTGTAAAAGTCTTTAAACATGAAGAGAACTGCTGCTGGTGCTTCTGATGATGATGATGGGGCGGTAGACCGTGGTCAGTATCTATGATTAGAGTTTTTGTACGAATAAAACCCGTAGTTAGGGTACCTTGTGTTCCCTTCGATGTGCTTCTCTTAACTCGTCATTCTTATTATCGACCACCGGTGGGCATTGGAGCAGAATGCTAGGATCATATTTTTTTATAACGTATCACGAACGATACTATAATTTAAACAGGAAACGGAGGAACACTCAATTTTGCTATGAAAAGTGTCTCAACATGGTGAGAAAAATTTTAAGAATTATAAGAGGAAATAATTCTTAACAAATCATTGCTTTTGTTTTGTAATAAGGACAAACTCAGACTAAATGTGTTATTAGTTGCCCATCTAAGATAACTTTGGCCACATTTTCTTTACTAAAGGTAATGAGAGAAAAAACAGCATTATTATTGTTTATTAATTTTTAATGGGAATATTTGGCTTTGAAGTGACTGAAATTGTAATCTGTGTTTGTTTCGTTATATTTAAGATTATATAGTAATACTGCCTTTTTCGTGTGTTCCACCTAAAAGATTACACAGCGTATATTAAAACTACCTCTACACGGGTCATCATCGAAATCGTCCGGTTTGTCGCCTCAGTGCCAAGAGCACACACTTTCTCAACATTGTTTGTTAGTAACTGTTATATAATTATTTAGTTAAATAAAATTATGAATGCATGCTGTGGCGAATACAAATACAACGAATACGCATATATCTAATATATTTAACTTTTGTGTTTATTATGCGATTGAGTGTACGATCAGACGTTAGTTTGTTCGATTATGCGCAATGTCTTGTGATTGTAAAGAGATGAATGAAAGATTTTCACTTTGTTTATGATAAAACATAACTCCAGTTTTAATGTCACATGGCAGCATAACCTAGTATTACTTCGGCACTATTTCATCTTCAATCGCAATCCACACGTGTTTGTGATTTGAAAACTAATCACAATGTTTAAAACCAGAAACTACACAAGCAACTCGGAAACAATATGTTTTGCTGCTTCTTATAAATGTTGAAGTGGTAAGAAAAGCCTTTTTCCATTCCAACGTAAATGTTTTCTAACAGAGAGCGAGCCACACATGCACCGTGTGATAGGTAGCACAGTAACAAAACACAAGAAAATATTCCCTCAATTGCCCGTTCCGGAGAGGCAACACGTGCCGCAATCACGGAGCGTCATTTCCTTCTGATATGTCCATATCCATGTCCAGCCCGAGTTCGGCACTGTTTCCAGCTGACCTGCCAACCTGGTGAGGTGGCAAAAACACCTGTTTTCTCACAAACTGCACACGCCAGCCCGATCGCCCGATAACCCGATTGCCCGAGACGTGTTCCGTGACTAAAACCGTAAACATCGCCCCAGCCCGGACAGCAAAGGCTGGTGGCTAGTCCACCGACGCAAAGCGCCAGCACCGCAACATGCGCCACCGTCGGGCGCGCGTTGGTTTTGTACCGCGTGAACATCCACACGGATTGGTATGTGACCGAGATAAGCTTCTTGCCGTTTACCAGAACGTTGCTTGGTGCCCAACGTGGCAAACACCTGTTGCCTCTAGTCCGGCGGCGAAGGTACCCGAGCAATCGTTCTTTAGCGAGACAACGACGATCTGTCGTATGGTACAAATGCTTCGGCTTTTGTTTGTTAGACTGATGGACGGATTTTAGGAGTGCAACAAAGCACAAGTTTGTCTTTTCTGCTCGCACGGCTTTGAACACGTGTGGTTTTCTAAAAAAATGCATTGTGTGCATGTGTATGTTGTATATACTGTTCCATGTAATAATTGTCTACTTTGTTTTATTCTTCATTTTTCGATATGAAATTGTAAAACCAACAAGAAGATATTAACAGTTCTTGTTACTTTCACGTAACGCAAATGCCAATTCCATCACATAATGGTGCCCATCTCGAGCTACCTTTTACCAGTTTCAATTAAATCAACGAATCCCGCCAGTACTTAACACCGTACTGATTTATCAAATTCCAGCAAACACCATCCATCGTAACGTTCCATTTCAGGCAGGAAGGTCGTTAAAATAGGCATGATTGATCCCAGAGTGGCTGTTCTAATTATGCTTTTATTTCAGAGTATGAGCAGTTAAGCTAATGAAAATCACTTATTGCAATCCGAAATGTTGCCTTGTGCTCCCCAGGCGAATGTACGCCTCGAGCCAAATGAATCGCGTATGAATAAATTTTGATTGATCACTTAACTATTAACCCTCGCCCACACCTTGTACTATTAGTTGCAATCGAAAAAAAACAACCTCACCCACACACAACAACCAATCGTTCAATCGTCAGCTGACAGTAGCGAACGAGCAACCTGTTTGACAGGCTGCGACCTATTCCTACAGCCGGTCGATTATTGGATTAGACTGGAAGTACCGAAAGTAATCGAGCAACGTACGATTGCATTGGAGAGCCGGTTGCTAGTGGCTGTTTCCCGTTCCGGCTTCAGTTTCGTGCCAATTTTGAACCCGGTGCAAGGGAGACCAATTAAAGATATCCACGTGAAACGGACCAAACTGTTCCCTAGCAGCGATGCACGCCGCCCGTACCAACATTTGCACTGGGAGAATGTAGAGTTATGCGATCTGGCAAACGACGATGCCCCGCCATCCCAATGCTAGATTGCTAATTATGCAATCTGTTGCCCGCTGTACTGCCGTACCTACAGGTGCCGGGACTTCAGCTATCGCAGTCTCGCGCCGGAGAATGGGTTAGTGTAAGCGTCCATGCTAGCTAACCTCTCATCAATTCATTCATTTTCGGAAGGTGCTGGTTCCCCATTTCGGTGCCAGGGTTAGAGGAAATCCCTTTTCGATTTTCGTGTTTTCCTTCCGTTCCATTACGAGCCATAAGTTGGGATCCATTCGCGTACCCAACTGTACCTAGGTACAGCAGGTAGCACCATTTATCCACCACACTGCACGCCGGCATGCCATTGGAATTGCAGCTGCAAGGGATAGCGAATGTTCCAACCGTACGATACGCTACGCCATACGAACCATACGACCGAATGATCCACGCTTACTGAAGCTATTCCAAAAAATGGTTCCCAATCCAGTCACCTCGCCGGTGCAGGCAGGGATGCATTTATGGCAGAGTGCGCAACAGGAGCGCTCAGTACATACCCAGCCCAGACTAGAGCAATCGTTATACACGCGAGATGCAAGTCAACTTCATCGGCACCATTTGGTCAATGTAGACCGAAAATTAATACGAATTTAAAAGCTGTCCCTGCTGTGCAATGCCTGTGTATTGCCGAGAGGAGTGTGTTGTCTACGGATCGAAAATCTTTCTCCTTGCGGAGGTGTGGGAGATCAATGCGGTCGGGTGTAGAGTATCGTACTTTGCGTTCCTCTCAGTGCTTTTGGTATGCACATTGCTGAACTTTAACTATGCTTCATCCCCAGCTAGGGAGTCAGATTGGACCGTGGGGAATTGTTGAACGAGAGAGAGAGATAGAGAGAGGAATGGGTTTATCGTGCAAACCAACACTCCATAAAACCGGTCTCAAATCGTTTAACTTTTCGTCTACCAAACAAAACTGAATTACGGCGAATAAGGTGGTGGGCAAAAAGGGGAAAACGGAAGGGAAGGAAATTGTTTGGAGAAGCGGTTTGGTGACGTGTAAATTTTCGGCATTTTAACGTAGAAGTCCTCACGTCCTGCCGCGTTTAAGTTTCGCTTTCTATTGCACCGAAACACGTGAGTTGAAGCTACTGGTTTTAACAGATACAATGGGCCTTTTCAGTCCGGATTACACTCGTCCTATGCTGATGACAAAACGGACGAAGCGTTGGGGGTTAACTGAAGCGCTTTATTTGCTCTGTTCGGTTGGAAACATTAGTCCTAAATAAATCTATTCCAGTCGTTATACTCATCTATGGCTAATTATGGTCTAATTCTTATAATTGGATTGAAAATACAGTCGAACTTTTCAACCCAATGAGCACTGCATGGAAACATATGAAACTAGCAGTGAGAATAAAAATAAACGACAAAGTTGTGTACCGTATCTACCTGGATAAATACTCGAATATCCAGGCGTACGATTTTACAACGTTTGTTCAGTCCACTTTGACACCTTATGCACAGGTGAACATAAGCAGCATTACCTCCCGAACCCGAATGGTTGTTCCGATGGCGTTTTTGAAAACTGTTGCTCCAACACCGCTGGGAACGGTGAGGGGTCGAGTGGCTGCACTTCAGTTAGGCAACGGAAGTTTGCTTCCGCCCGTTGGCTAGAGCATCGAGTTTTTCATCCATGCAAAAAGCCAATCCTTCGTGTGTGTGTGTGTGCAAGGTTATTGGAAGGAAGCTTTTCTGCTCACGGATGATGTGGGTCGAGGCTTATTTGAAAACCTGTTGAATGTTTAACCAACACCGGCCAACACCGGTCGTATTGAGCCACAGTTTGGGAGCAAGCATGGTATGATTATTTAATAGCAGCTTGTTACAAAGATCGGTTGTCATTCAAAGTTGGGAAGATAAACTATTGCTAGTTAAGTGTCTAGATGTTAAATTAGCTTTTACATTAGCTAGTCAGGGAAATATTAGGAAAAAATGTAGTGAGAATTTCTAGCCCGTTTAGCCGTGTCGAGATAAGGCTTTTTATCTGATACATAAATAAACATTATCAATACACGAAACATTGAAAATTCGGTTCAATGTCATTATATATTATTCAATAGGAAGTAAATCGAAACAATCAATGTTATTTCAATTATTTTACTCTTAACAACAAAAACAAAAAAAAACAGAGTCTGTAAATTAAATTGTTTTACTTAAAGCTTAGCTTTAAATTCTACGTAGTGCTACTTAGTATAAATCATTAAAATAGCACTTTACGTTAAATGCCCCGTTTTTATAACTAAGTTACATACACACTATTCTATATTACTTACGTAACTGTCATTTCGTCGGAATTCAATATTGAAACTCTTAAGATTTAAATCAACACACCAATAAAATAATCGATTAGTTCCTGCATTAATTAGTTATTTAGTTCATTGAAAAGGTAACTTAATTATCTTAACAGCATATAATCAAAACCATCCATTGAATGTTTTTTGACGATAGTTAGCTGACAATTCAAATGATAGGATGGAGAACCCCTGTCTTCGAGTTCTATTGTATTAGAAACGATTTGGATTTCTTTGTATAGAAAAAATATCCCAATTGATAGTCACAAATTCCATCGGTAGTGGTCAATCGAAGTCTTAGCAGTGAGTTCAGATTGTATTTTCTTTCATTTACAAACAAATATAGCTAAATAGAATTAAATAGTGAATGTGTCACGTTTTTATTATTTTAATAGATAAACATTTTATTTCAGACATCATTGGGCTGCCATGACATAAAGCTGATAGTATCGTTTGGATATACAATAAGTAATTTAAAACAAGGTAAGTGTAGTAGATACACATGTATGCAAGCATTACTGAAACAACTGAGTAACGCCATACTTGCTTATTTGCTAGTAAAACAATAAAACCATCCAAACGTCGTTTCCTTTATAGTTTCCCCGGTTTCAATGCCGCGCTGTACAAAAATCGAACCAATTCGACTGAAGGGTTATAATAGGCAACGACAAAGAAGCAAAAAGGAAGGAAAGGAAAAAAAAAATAGAGGCAAAAAAGGCAATGCAAGTGTGATAGTAACTAATGCCAGAACGCGGAGGCGTCTTGCTGTCGCCCCGCAAACAAAAAAAAACTTATTTCTCCTCCCATGTGCCATGCACTGTTGTGCAGTAGTAGTAGTATCTGTCTCCATTATAGCAGGCGCAGCGTTTTTTTATTATTATTATTTCGTTCCTTGTATGTACTCTTGCACAGACACACCGTAGATACCGTCCCCGTCCGGGCTAAGTAACTGCAGCTATTGCACTGTTTAGTGGTGGGTGCGGTGCCGGTGCGAAGGTGGCCAAGGATTTGCTGTGTGCTGGTGTGTATACGGAGTGTATTTTTTTCGCTGCTTTCTATTTTCGTTATTTCCACCCCATCCCAATGATGCATTTTTCGTCCAGCAAACAGTATGGGTGCGTCTGTGTGTGCGTGCTTGTGTATTCGTGACTGGCGCGCGTGTACATGAGCGGAAGTGGCTCTCGTTCTTGTGCCGCACTTTTTTTGTGTTCACTCTTTTTTGAGCGATTTCTTTTCATTTCCGGACTTCCAATTCCCTGGCCAAGTTGCTTAGGAGTTGGGTACATGTGCCGTTTTTTTCGTTTTAGTAGATTTTTTTTCGTGCTATACAAGTTAATGCTGTATATTTCGTTTATTTTCCACCTTCCGGTTCATTTTTCTGGCTACATCCTCCGTTACGAGGGCGCTTATGTTTGTCTTTTCTGTGTGCAATACTTTCTCGAGGATTTAAAATGTATATAATTTTTTCTCACCGTACCATTTCCGTTCGTATTCGAGCAATAGTTGCAGTAGTGTGCAGCTCGTATCAGGCAAGTATTTGGCGTGTTCCGGACTTCTTGCTTTGCATCTCGCTTGCCGATGCGTTTCGGTGTGTCACTCCATTTCTTTCCATCCCTTGGGCCATCCTATCGCGATGGGGCAGAGTGAAACGGCTGGGGGGAGGGGGAATCTTTACGCTTTCGAAATCCCGACCACTTGTTGTTCTGGTTTTCTTCTAAAATATATCTCCATTATCTTATTTTCTTGTTTTGGGTTGTATTATTTTTGTTTTCCTTTTTCCTGCCGCTCTACTTTCAGGCCACGCTACTACCTATTCCGTCTCTAGCGCCAGTCTGCATCAGTAGTTGTAGACAATACACAGTGTGCGCGTGTGAGTTTTGTGTACGTGTGTGTACGTTTAGTGGATGAAGAGAAGCTCTGATTTGGCTTGGTTTGTGCATTCCAATTTCGGTGCGGAATCACTGTAACGTGCAAACGACGTGTTGCGGGTGTGAGATAGAACTTCCTTTAACGGTGTGTGCGAGATAAAACAAAACAGAAAGCGTCGATAACGAAACATTAAAACGAAACACAACGCGTAAAGTGCGATATATTCCAGAACATTGCAACAGGTGTGGTGGCTTAGACGTTGCACGGGAAGTGCAATTTTTGTTTTCAAAACCTGCTGGCGAATTGTTGTTGCGTTCGAGATTGCTCGAGCTACTTCGGAACCATCAGTGATTGCCACCCACCAAGCGAGTGTGTCCGCGAGTTTGAGCGTGTGTGTGTGTAAGGGATAATGTAATGCAAAGATTTTCCTACACAACAAATTGCAGAGCCGGGACCACCTGTGGCTTCGTGGAATCGTGTCCTCCGTTTCACCGTGTGCTCCGCAAGAAGCTCTAGCTCCAACGCACATCCTGCGTCTCGATACAATGGCAGACTGCTCGTACGCCCGCTGTGTCCAGGAGCGGCGCTACATAAGACGTGAGCTGGCCAAGTGGACGAAAAATATGGTACACATAGTCGGTAAGTGTTTATTTATTTCTTATTACTTTCTGCATCAAACCCATGTATTGCCGCAAGTCGTACCGAGAGCAACGAGTTTGATTCTTGCGTCCTACAGGACGGTGCAGGAAAGCTTCAAAATAAAATCGATTCACAAATTTTGTCATTTGCACCTGCTGGTGGAAGTTTATCGCGGAAGTTTATACATTTCTCTGGCCTACGCCTTTTGTTGCCATGTCGAAACAAAGAGCTAGCGTTTTTTTCGCTTTGTTTTTGTGTGTAAACCATATCTTGAAGCGGTTCTGTGCGCGACCTCATTGCCAGACACACCTCGGCAAAACGCGAACAAGCAAGCAGTTCCTTTTCCGAGATACTTAATGGTAGTAGTAGTAGTAGTAGTAATACTGGTGGTAGTAGTGCATTCGCACGTCGGACGCGCGCAACAAGTGAAAATTTCCTATATTTTTGAGCTGCCTGCTGACGGGTTTTCTTTTTTATCCGCTTCTTCCTTTCGTTTCTTTTCGCTGGGACGATGTGGGTTGTGGCTGATGAAGGTGGTGATGGTCACGGAAAGTGTGCATCCTTCCCTCGCCGGCTCTGGCACGAGTAGCAGGGCGACGATGGGAGCACTTGTTGTTAGTGGCACGTACCAGTTCGCTGCTTTTTTATTTTTATTCGTTAACGTTTCTCACTTTCCCAATCTGCCCCATGGACGCACATCCTTGCCTGGCCGTCGTGCGCTGCACTAGTGTACATGTCTTGCAGGCGCACCCGGCAGCCAACTTTTGTTCGGCCTGGTGTTTGTGCGCGAAAGAGAAAAAAGCTCGAAATGTTACGGGTGGTGCCGAAGTGCACTCCGGCGATGGCATGCACACAGAAAGAAAGTCGTTGTATATAGAACGAAACTCACCGTCTCGACGGTGGTTGCTATGCACGGGAGCTAGGGGACGCGGGCGGAGTTGGAGTGGCGCGGCGCTGCGCCACCCCGGTGCAGGAAATATAATCAGGTTTTGCGCTTGTGTGTCAGTCGTTTCCGCTTTTCGTTAGTTTCGTTCGCCCTGCCTCGTCCAACGCTGTGCCATTTACTGTGCGAGTGCTTTTGGTGTGGCCTTCCTTGGGCTTCCTGTGCAAACACGAAAATATCAGCTCCTGGGGCACTCTTGGCACCTTCCGCACCGACCGCTCGGGACCGACCTTGCATCTCCGAGATGCAAGGGACTAATTCGAATGCTTCCCCGTCCCCTCCAATTGCTTTTCCATACTAAAGCAATGGGTGAAAACGATCAATTTTTGTTGTATAACGCGGCCTGCATCAACCAGCGCCCTGGTATGATATGTCTTGTGCTAAACCCTTTCCATTCGAGCGATCAGGGACGCTCGACGGTGTGGGAACGGTGAACATGTCCTGTGGAGCTCCCTGGACAACGACAAAAGCTTCCCACAAAAGCTTGCTGTCTCGCTCTGCTCGAGGAAGGCAATAAAAAAGCTCCGTCTTGAGAAAATATTTTGGACGGAGTACTCGGATGCACTTTTCTTCTATCGTCTTTCTGTCGCCTTGCTCCTGCGTCGGTCTGACCGAAACCGTTCCGTGCCAACATCACCCAAATGCCCTTCCCAACGTCTCGAGTTGAGGGGCTTGAAGATGTGGATCGAACGGGAAACTTCTCTAAAGCTACCCGTCCAAAAACACAGCAGGAAGGAGCGGAAATGTCACTTGCTGGTGAACTGCACTCTCCACCGTGTCTTTCGAGTCCCGTACCTCAGGGCGATCTTATCCCGCGTTCGACGCTAGTAGTCCAAATTTCGTCCCTTTCGGTATCTGCCATTTCCTGCAGGCTCCGCTTACCTCCATCGACTGTGGACTGGTTTTCTTTCCATCTTGCGCGTCCTTATCGCTTTCGCCAATGAAGTTGAACCGCTCCCTGTGCGAATGCACCCTACCACGAAATGGGATAAAACACGTGACTGTGTGTTAGAGCAGTGTGTGCCAGACGAGCAGACAGGGAATGTGGCAACCGTTTCCGATGCTGGTGGTAGTAGTGTGCTGCATACACACAAAGCTCAGCATGGAACAGGCAACAGGTTTCCGTTGCAAGTACGACCGAAAACAGCGACAAACGTCGACGCCATCCCGAGCCGGCAGCAGAGTGAGGACGGCAGTGAGGGTGAAAAGTTTTCTTTCCAGCACAAAATCGCACCATCAAATGGTGCGACGCCGTCGGTGCATTGTTGCCAGTAGGTCCTTGCGCGTTTGTGGAATGTTTGTCGGTTTCGGTCGGCGATGGCGACGGAGCAGAAACAGATGGCACGGTGCCTGGTCTTTTCACACAAATAAATCAATGTGGGATTTTCAATATTGAACCGATTGATGGATGGAACCGTCTCGCCCAAAATTGGTGGCAGCAACGTAATGGTGGGTAATGCGTTATTCATTCAATGCAATCGATATCGCCTTCTTCGAAAATTGCGAGTAACAAGTGGCACGGTGTAGAGGGTGTAGTGTATAATCTTACACTTTGTTTTGCAACACATATGGAAAAGATGATATGGGATTTTGATTAAGTACCGGATTTTGCATTTGAACCGGTTTGCAAGTTTTCATGATTTAAGGAGTTGTTTCGTTAGCCTTAAGGTTTTTTAAATATCTACGTTTTTTTTAAATCCCAAACTGCATTTTAAAAGTGATTATAATTTTGCAGAAAAGCTCATTGCACTGCACATTAAAGTTGTTACAAAATGGTAACATAAAATAAAAAGTTTGCAAGGATTTCCTTGATGTTGAAGTTGGAAGCATATAACTTCTTTAAGCCCATTTCGTCTGCTAGCAGAAAAAAACATTCTTCTCTGCTCAAAACATCACTGTTTTGTCTCGTAATCCCCTATCCCGTCGTTTCGCTCTGTCTCACAAGTTCAAATTCAACTTCAAACACTATTAATTGGCAGCATACATGCGACTCCGTCACGCATTCATCTCGTAACACTTGAGAAGCAACTGGTGGTTGTTCTCCGAACGGATCCTCCTTAACGTACTCACCTTCCCATTATTTGCACTGTGGACCCGGCTTCGCACTATGCACTGGAAGTGTGGACCCGGCAATGTACAAAATCACTTAATAACTTAATCCTTTTAACCGACGAATCTGACGAGCGGCCAAAAACATTTGCCCAAACAACCGAAAACATGTGCCGTATGGACAGTACCAGTCTACACGCTGGTACGCTCAGCCGGCAATCACGGTACGGCAAACGAACACGGTCTGCATGGCACCGGCAGGACACACACTACCGTACCAAAACGATACAGCATTCTCGTCGTTTGGGCGTAGGCCGAAAGTTAAATGGCACCCAAATCTGCAACGATCAACTTTTTGTGGGGTGAACTTTTGAAATTGATAGAGATAACCGGTCGTCTGCATTGGTCGTTCGGCTGACATGGTTCATGTGTGGGAATTTTGTGTGCTGCTGGTGTACCGTGCTCATTTGAAAGTGAGTATTTGAGGCAAGCGATAAGGATACAACATCCTTCAGCGTAGCTAAACGGCCGAAAAGGAGTGCAATCGTACGGATTGTCTCTCAAGAGGACAGCCGCTGACCAGAGTCTTGTACGTGTGCTCGGTTTTTCGGGAAAGTGGGCACTTTTTGTATCCAATCGTCGTTGCAATCGTTGTCGTGCAAGGCGAATGGTATGCCTCGCAAGCACAACGATAGAAACAAGTGGTCCCTGTCCAGCTGCACGTCAGGCGTTGGCAACATTGGGCACGATGCAACAACAAAGCCAGTCAACTGGTCGTCGCTGTAGCTTGCTATGGTTTTTTTTTTGCCAACGAAACCGTAACCATAAACCAACAGAATTGACCATTTTCGGGGTAAATCTGTTCACCCATACTCCATCGTTGCCTTGCCGCCGTTGGACGGAAAACGTTTGAAAAAGGACTCCAATGAAAGCGACCTCAAATACAAGCGTCAATAGCCTCAGCATGTTGCGCCTTGGCGCAACAAATGCAGAGGCAAATAGAGAGAGAGAGAGACAGAGAGAGAGAGAAAGAGAGAAAGAGAAAGAAAGAAAGAAAGAGAGAGAGAGAGAAAGAGAGAGAGAAATGCATGGAGAGTTTTCTGTTTCGATGCAGCTGGCCAGACAATTGGTTTCAGGCTCGGCGCGTACGGGCAAAACGGAAGCCAATTTTCCCATCACCACCCGCCCTGATAGCAGTAGCAGCTTTTGGTTCGCTCCTGTTGTCTGTGTCTTATTTTAGGCGGTTGGCAGTTGGACAGTCGCTTTCCTTTCATGAGAAAAATCCCACAAAATTTAAGGCGGAAACAAGCTGGCAGACTGTTGCATACGACTAGTTGTGGCTGTCGGATTCGTTTCCTGTGATTCGTTCGGGTGCTTGCCTTTCATGGGTTGCTGTTGGAAACGGTTGCACGTTGAATGTGGCAGAGCACAACTTCAGAGCTGTGTCCGTGAGGCGCTGAAGTACCTGTTAGCTTGGGCTGTTTGGGAAAATGTTGTTTTGGCCTAGTTTGTTTTCATATCGGCCGTTCATATCGTTTTGTAGGTGCTCATCTAATACAATTATCTACAGTTTTGTTTTGTTTCGAGCTTAAACTCTATGAACCGTTTTCATACCACTTACGATTGAAAGGATTCCGAAAGGGAAGTTGTACTTCAGGTGAGTTAAATTTCTCATTCTCTACCAGTGTACTGTTTCCACCAGGCGTCTCCATTATCCTCTGAAACTCTCTACAGAGGTACTACTAGATACATCATGACTTTTCATTACAAATAGGATTCCCAAAAACTGTGTTAAAACTGCAAATGATTTGCTTTCCATCCCACACCCCGTGAATGCTGCTGTTTCGCGAAATTTAAACCAAATAACAAGTTTCACACGCCAGACAGTTGACTTCCCGGAAGGCGGCATTATTTCTGGCGGTTTGTCTTTGCTCTTCGCTCGCTGCCATATGATGCGGTGAAATAGTGGCCTATCGAACGGCACACGAGGCTTCCGTGTCGCGCAACGGATATTGTTTGTTTACGCTTCGACCAAGCGTGCATTCGCCAAAAGCTCGCGACCTGGCACGGAACACGATGGGAAGATAATTTCATCCCCGCCTCCAGTAGCCTCCGGTCGCGGTGCACTTAGAGAGGCCACTCGCCTCTATCCGTGCAATTCCGTGCACTAAGCGCGTCAAGAGTACTCCAATGGTGGTTTGGCGTTTTTCGATGGTGTATAATGCCGTGACGCCGCCGTTATGACCATCGAGCTCACGTTGGCAGCGTGCCAGGCACCCGTTGGCGATGGCAAGCCGACGCTAGCTTCGCTGGCGGAAACACTTGTTGATGGTCTAGCCCAACCGCCAGCCGTGCAGTCTGTGCCGGTCGCATATCTTGCGCTGGAGCGGCACTGGGGCAAGCGAGCGGAAGCGGCCTACTCAAGCCGAACCCTTTCAAAACGGCTTGTAGAAATTGTCCCGGCAGGAGAGCGAATAGCGAGCACGGGATGCATACTGGTGCAAGAGATAGTGTCGTACTGGCCGGATGAATGGAATGTTGGCAAAAGTTTATGTCTTTTTGTCGGTGCTGTTGTTGGTGCTGTTGTTGTTGTTGTGGTTGTTGTTGTTGTTCTTATTGTTTTTGTTCCTACCTCTACCGCAGCTTCCGGTCTGTGCGGCCCACAATATTTAGCTAGCTGTGTGAGATGTAGCCTCGAGGCAGAATGAAAAATATGTGACGGACTGTGGGGAAGAGACAGTTCATCACTAAACAGCTAATCGACTTTCATGTTTATCGTACAACCACCACGGCAAGACATAATCACACGCATGGTTTACAATTAAAAGGAACCCTTGTAATAATGGGTCATACAGTAGATTTTGTAGCATCGTGTTAATGCAGCGTGTATCGTACTTAGAAACCTGAGAGCAACAGGTTGTCACCGCTATCTTTTGTTCTTGTCAAGTTGCTACTGAGCAATTAAATGGGACGTCATCACCTTAACGGTTTCACCATGCATGAAATCTAAAGCATCTGCTGAAAATTGAATAGCTATTTTAAGATGTGTTTTTCGTGTGTCTGTCTATATTACAATTATAAAAAATAAAACAGAAATTTTTAATATTTGTTGCCATAAATGAACAAATAATAATCATACAGAAGTACACATTAAACCTGATGGGGTTGAACCAACAAGACTGAGCAAAATTCTATCCCAATATAATGGAATCGGAGTCGTTGAGCCATCTGTATCCAGGCTGACAAAATCTCTATCCAAGCTATTTTTATTTACGAAAATGCCATAGGTTATGTCTGCAAATTAGCATCACCAGGACCGGGATGAACGCTGCCGGATAATGAACGTTCTTTCATTGGAAACCATCATCGATATATCACGTACAGCAGAAAAGGCTATCGAACTTCCAATCCACACTCGCTCTGGCTTGTTTCCATTTACCGTACTGGCTCCTAGCAAAAGAGCTTTGCCTCTAGTATGTTTTGAGCTGGGTGACAATTTTTGTGCTTTTCATCGCGTTGTTTGTCCATTTCCATCGCTTCGAATTTCGAAGACCAATCGTTCGCTTTTTTTTTGTACTGCCAAAAGATGCAACAAAGCAAATCGACAAAAAAGCAGTTGGCTTCTCCTATTCTCCTCCGCTCGTCGATAGGGACGATGCATGACCTCAAGAGTTCGTACGGTTCGTTCGAAAACAAAACAAATGGAGAAAACCACCCTCACCCCAACCACGATTTGCGATGGTTTCTTCATTAGAAATATCCCCGTCGCAGCGTTACAATCGCAAATGCTAGCGGGTGAAAAAGAGCGAACGGTCAAACAAAAATGCCAAGCTATACTCACACTTAGACAACGCAACGAATTCTCCAGGGGGCCTGCGAGGCAAGGGAAGCAAAAATTAATGATTTTTTTCACAGCCCATCCCGCGCTTCTGTCAGAGCTCCCTGTCCTGCTTTTATCCATCCGCGGCTCTCGGTTTCGGGCAGGATCTAATTTTTTTCCTCCCCTTCCACACTCCGCCGGTTTCACGTCTTCAATTTAAAGTTTTGCCCAGGACCCGGACCATTTCCGACAGTCCGTCCAGGGCGAGTCCCGGGACGTTGCACAGCACACTGGCGCAACGATGCGCTTCCTTATGTGCTTATTTATTATTCATTTTCATTCTACACGCCACCGCCGACGCCAGGGATGGCACTCGGTAACGAAACGCGATATTGCTCCGTCCCTGCTTTTGCACCCTTTAGTCCACTGGACGCTCCCTTTGGCCACAGTAGCCACCTAGCGCCCACTTTCATGTGTGTGCGAGCGGACCGTTCGTCTGTGCCAGTGTAGTTGAGTGCACTCGTAGGGTCAATGCAAAAACCGAATATCAAAGTACGAGCTGCTTCTCTTCCTCAATTTCGATTCCTTCACCATGTACACTGGAATGGAGCCAAGAAGGGGAATGCCACCCGACGGGCGAGAAAAGCTGAACCAAACGAAAAGAAAAGCACAAAAAATGGGATGGTCATCTTTTTCGTCTCCACGCATCCAGATCGTTTCGTTACCCGGGGCTCGCCTGCCTCTTGAGCGAGATGTCCAGTTGGGTTCGGATTTTTAGTAGAGGAACAAACAAAAAATATTGATGATATCCGCTTCCGCCTGTGCCAAGACGCAAACTATCAGGCCAAACCCTGGCTAGCTCTAAAGCGATGAGAAAAACGCTGAAATTGACGCACACATATATACACTTATACTGTCGCACACTGCAAAAAAGCATCGAAGAGTGTATAAAAATTGCATCAACCTTCTTCACACCCGTTGTACCACCACACTTGGACACATGAAGGAGAAGGTGGAAGGGATACAGTGGGAGTTGATTTTTTTTTTCCAGATATGCTCCTCAGTTTCCTAGTACCGTAGCACTAGTTTGTCGATGCTATAGCTGTTTCTTTCGCGCTCCCTTCCGATAAGACTTGTCTTTCCTTCAGTTTCGTTATTTTTCTCTGGTGCCATGGAGATTTTTTCCTCATTGCAGTTTCACCGATGGACGACGGAGCGCAAGAAAAACCGAGACGATTTTAGATGAAGCTGAGCACCGTTTTTTTGTGTTGTTGCGGCTGCTGCTCCATACATTTTATTTTTTGTGGATCTGCCTTCGTTGCCGTTCCATCTTTCTTCTTCCATGTGCAATGCGCACTGTGCAAATGCGCCTCCTTACACACAGGTCTCCTCACTAACACTAGCACAAGGCGGGTCAGGGTGGCTTAGTCAGGGGAACATGTGCCGGAATGGGACCAGACCAGACGTTCGTCCCAGTTGACCAACATCTCGAATGCAGGTTCGTCCACTTTGAGGGAAAATGTTTTTTTTTTTATATTTATTTTCCGATCCGTCCTTCAAATTCAATGGTTGGTGGTATGGTTTGTGCATTTATTATGGATTTTAATGTGTAATTTGTTTTATGCTTAAATTATAAGTGGTACGCAAGGTTTTTGTTTCGTATAATTATCATCTTTTGAAAATATTTGTTCATCCAGAGTTTATATCTTTATCTTCTTTAATTGAAATTAAAATAGCTTTAAATATACAACTGACCAGTTTTTGCCGATGCTGATCATATATAAAAGCTCTGAAAATACTCATTTACGGAAACAAAATCTGACATAACTTGACTGCGATTGAGCTTTTAGTACAATAGTGAATCATCATCATCAATAGATTGATATGTGAAAAATATAAGCTATTATAAAACTATTATAACTAATATCTGAAAAACCAGGATCAGTGGCCACGCTTTGATTCTCTGTGTTTATTCAATCCTAGCCCTGCAGAATGACACTATGTTTGGCATTCTTCCAGTCAATATGCATCAACAAACCACCAACAGGTGGTTTTACCACTGCGTTTGACGATAGCCTCTTTGGAGCTCTTGCCAACAGTACACATGCTTTCTGCGGTGAGAAGCAGTGTACGATTGTGTTGCATGCAATCGATGTGTAAGTTATTGAACTACTTATCCAATACATTAGAAAAATTATCCATTTTTAGTTCCATTCCATTCCAATACGAAATGAATAGCCGTTTTTTTTATAAACCGAACCAAAGCTATTGGTGTCTTTTTTATAGTTGTATCATGTAGATTTGAAGTTCGTTTGCTAAAACTATATCAAAAAGATTATAAAAACAAGCATCCTCGTTAGGCGAAAAACACCGACACCGCCAAAAAAAAAAAGGAATCTGTGAAATAATTAAACAAGACTTTCGTTTGTTGTACAAAAAAACAAGATAACCAAACAGAGCAACAGAGATGGAAACGCACCGAAATATAAGCACCGCTCGAGAGCTACCGCTACCGCCTTATTCGCATGCAGTGTGATAGAGAAGCGTGTGTATATAATAACATTTGGACGCATTATGTAGTTTTCTTGTCATAGTTTACTTTTTTGCACACACAGCGTCAAACAGCTCCCGGTGTTGTGGCGTTGCTTTCCCGCTTCCCTGTGCCGAGACATTTTTATAACGCTTTTTTCGGTCTGCCTTTCTTATTTTCCTGCCTTGTTCTCCTCCTTCGATTGCTAGTTTTCATTTCCTCGTTTTATTATATTGTTACCCCTGCCGTGCTTCGCCCGGTATGCTGTTGCTACTCGCACTACTTAAGCTGTTAGTGTTGGTGTTGATTTTCTTTTTCGTTCACACACCTACGGGCGAGAAGGAATTCCGCGTGTTTTCCCCCTTTCTTGATGCTGTTATTACATTTTATCCCTGCGCTCACCTCGTCCCACGCGTTGCACGATCGCGGCCTCATTCCTGCAAATGTTTTTAGTTATCAAGCTTCCTTCGCGAGGACGGTTCCGTTCAGACGATTTGGCTATTTTTCGTTCGTCACTTTTCGTTCGTTCGATTCGACGCTCGTGTGCATACTCTGCGCTCGTTCGCTCAACCGTTCGTGGCAAGGATTTTGTTGTTTTCTTCGCCTTTTTGGAAGCACCGAATCCCGAAGGATCCTGCTCGTATTTGCTATTTTCTAGTCGTCCCGTCCTTACCGTCTCCCATCACCACCCTGCCTCTACCGGCACATGCAGTCACACATACACCCAACCACTCCATCTCTATCGCACTGATCGTACCGTCTCTTTCGCCACCTTCACACAGCTGCAAACCGTGGCATTGTGTGCGTTGGGCAATACATTTTTCCCAACTCTTTGTTTTGTACATTTTGCAAAACCATCCTTTCCGTCCCTCGACCATGTTATCGCAATGCATTGCATTTCGGCTTCCTAGTCGCTTCATCGACTTCGCGTGCTGCACACTTTCTCTCACTGTACACTATCTCGTTCGCTCTCACTTTTCCTACCGTAAAGTCTCTCTCACTTTGTCTCGTTTGCTCTTTTTCGGATGCATATGCACAAACACCACGGCATTCTTGTTGTGATGGCGTGGAAAAACTAGCCAGCAGGAGCACCCCCACATGCCGTCTTTTGTGTCTTGCACCACGCGCGTCCTAGTTGAAACGGGAATTCGTTAGGGGTTCGTTCAGAGTTCGGTAGTTTTCGGGTCGTCTCACCATCCTTCGAACCAACAACCAACACCCCTATCCCTCTCCTTCTCTCAGACAACTTACGAAACTGAGTACGTTCGTGCTTCATCCCCATTTTCGCGCAAAATCCTGCAGGAAGAGTTCGGGTCAGGGGAGCAGGAGAAGATGTCGAATAGTGTGGCTCTAAACACCACCAGCACGCTAAACCATGGTGCAGCACTCCCACTTGATCGTCCTGCTTTTTACACTGTTTCGTTAAGCGGATCGGGAGAACGCGAAAGAGAGAGAGTGGGTTGGGGCAATTTTTCGGAACCAACCCGACCTGCTCACCACGCACCACGCTTCCGCTGTCAGCCTGCCGTCTTCTTGCACTTCCGCATTCTCGGCAATGTCGTCGCTTTTATTTGGACAAGTTTTTCGTCGATGGCGAGTGCAACAAGTGACTCTCGCCCGGACCGGGTCGATTCGGATGTTGTAGTAGTTCTCGAACAACAATACCGTGCGCTGCTAGCGATCCTGGCGTGTAGCATGCCAAATTTTCGGTCATTGCAAAACTGGTGTTTCTCACAGTGAAGTAAAAGTGCAACTAAAGTTTTTCAATATATTTGGGAAATGATCCCTTCATCTACAAAAAAAGCCTATAGTTGGTAGAAAATATACTGTTTTAGTTGTGTCCCAAATTTAAAATATATATCTGATGATAAAACGGGTTTTTGGAATAAAGAGACATTGGTGCATGCACCCTGGTGTTAATTTGATTGCTTGGTTCATTTAACAGCTGACTTCTGTAACTTGTCTGAGAGGAAGAGAATTCGGTGGAGACGCATGGTGGTCGGAGTGGCATGGGGAATATTCACTAAATCAAAATGAAGACAATTGTTTGGAAGGTGTTGCTGTGTGGATTAGTGAAATTGTGAATATTTGTCAATAACTCAACTATCATGAACTAGCAGAAACTAATAAGTATTTCAATCAGTGTCAGTATATTTGGCTTCAAATCATAGTGATCATAAGTGAGATACATTTGAACTACAGTAGCTACAATATTAGAGCTTACACACAAGTGGTTAGAGCGACATGTTTTGTTTAGACACTGAAGTGACTAATCGTGGAGGAGGCGGACTTATCAAACAGCAGTCTACATTACCGCCTCACCACTTCCATCATCTTATTCATCATATATCGATGCATCAGCTTCATCAGTCTTCAGCATTGCACGATCTTCATCCAATTGAAAGCACATCAGATAAGATGAATAACGTTGGTGAGTTGTTTCATTTTACTTATTATATTGAAAGGTTGGGTGCTTCAGAAGCTGTTTTGATATCAGAAGTCTTCGTTTGAAACAACTCGTATGGAGTGTGTCTCTGTTTATTTTC
This sequence comes from Anopheles merus, assembly GCF_017562075.2. Classification (NCBI taxonomy): domain Eukaryota; kingdom Metazoa; phylum Arthropoda; class Insecta; order Diptera; family Culicidae; genus Anopheles; species Anopheles merus. The sequence continues at coordinate 55,232,329 of NC_054082.1, forward strand.
TAAGCATTCGTATGGTGACGTCACGCCATGCTGCACAGAAACCTGTTGATTTGTTTCAGTAGATGCAACGTCTGCAGCATTTGTTAGCATAAGATTTTTTAAGATGAAGTCCAGGATTGCTCAATATAATTTTTTTTTGTCTTTGTAGCATATTTCATTGTATTGCAAGAAGATCAAATTTGATTTCTTGTTTTTTTTTATTCACAATTTAAGTACTAATTGACGCAAATCACATTTTCATTACACTGTTTTATGCGTTTGTAAATACGTTTACCAGAAATACTAGTTTTTTAGTAGTAAAAAGTAAAAAAGACCACGCCCTACGTTTTCAGCATGAAATATGGGCATTGCACTGAAACTTGTTTGGTTATATAGATATTTGATTATATTTGAACGCATAGAATAGTTTTCTTACTTTTTTGAAAAAAAAATTTACAAAACAATTTTGGAGATTTTGATTAAAATTAGAGAGAGTTTGTAAAAGAGCGTGTATCTATCTTGCTACGAGAATCAGACTTTTTTGTTTTATTAAAACATTATTTAATTTTATATAAAATATTGGGCCAAACTCATGGTACAGTCGTCAACTCGTACGACTTAACAACATGCCCGTCATAGGTTCAAGCCCCGAATGGACTGTGCCCCCATACGTAGGACTAACTATCTTGCTATGGTAATCAATAAGACACTGAAAGCCAAGCCTATTAACCCAAGCGTTGAATGGCAACGGATGTTGTTCTAAAGAAGAAGAAGATATATTTCAATTAAATACCACTAAGTTCACATTTGAAGTGTGCAGTGTGCCCCTTTAGCATTCGTTCAACACAAACGCTTATCAGCATTGCATTTTTGCAAACCAAAACGCATACGCACACGCAATACACTATTCTTATCAAAATAAGTCTCTGCATCACGAACGCTAATCACCAATTCGCCAGCCAACCGCATCAACAACCGGGAAACTTTATGAGCTTGTGAACAGTAGCAACACACGATTGTGTTTTAACCTTTGAACTGATGAAAACAAGGCTTTCTGAGAAAACCTTCTTATCAAAAGTTCCAGAAGTCCTTTTGGCGTTAGATGACTTCCAACATTATGGAAGACATCAGATTCGACCTGCTTTGACTCTTAGTCAACTGATCGTTACCATACGGTAACGCATCATAAGGCGGATACGGATCCACTGCCAAAATTAAGTTTGCTAGAACCATTTGTAAATGACAATCATAGGTTGCAAAGATAATTTTCATGAAATAGATAACTATTTTCACGGCCGGGATGTGCATCCCAGGAAAAAGAAACACTCTCTTGTCTTTCTTCCTAGTAGATGATTACAGTCTCAAAGGAAAGAAGCACCATCAAAAACAAGACAAGAACGTTGGGGACATCGTGAAGGCCGGAGCGGGAAGCGATCTCACGATGCTGCACTATTGCAAGATGCAACAAGTTTCTTCATCTCGCTCAGCTCTCCGTAGTGAATACACATTTCGCGACTCTCTTTCTCTCTCTCTCTCTCTCTCTCTCTCTCTCTCTCTCTCTTTATCTCTCTCTCTCTCGTTCCGTGCCATCGATTTCGTTTCGAGTCTTATGTCCTTCGAACTAGCCCCATTCCCCAGTTCATCATCCCCCTTTGTTCCCTTGAACTGCTGTCTCGTTTTATTTTCTTTCTCTCTCTCGCTCTCTCTCTTCTTTGTCTCTTCCTTTTGGGGCGCTTAGCACTTCTCAACGCATCATCTTTCATCGTCACATTATCGTCATTTGAGTGGGGGGGGGGGGGTTGTGCCGCAAGACTGCATTATAATTCCAAGTACGCAAGAAGTGCCAATTTTCTAAGCACGTTCCAGCCGCATGGCTCACCGCTCGGAGCGCATTTTGTGCTAGTTCCTTCCGCACTCGATGGAACGAAAGAGCGAGCAAGCAAGCAACAGGCTTAGCAATAGCATTAGAGCCTGCGACCAACAAACAGCAACTCATAGACAACAACAACAAAATACCCCGAATATGGAACGAGCAGAGGGTGGAAGCTAATTCCTATTTGTGATTCATCCGTTACCCTTTCTTTGTGGGGGAATTTCGCTGCCTCCGTGTTTGTTTCAAGTCTTCACTTCCGAGAAGAAAGACATTTTTCAAACCACTAAATTTGGCCTCCAAAAGAGCAATACCATGAGAGTGAGCAGGCTGCAGCTAGTGAGTGAACGAGATAGCAGAAGGTGAAGGAAGGAGGCTGGCGAAACGGGGAAGAGAGCGCCTGTCGGCAGGGAAAATGAAGGCTAGAGGAAGCAATGAGACGGAAGTGCGCCAATCTTCGTCTCACCGCTGCGACCACTACCCATACAGATCTAGTACACACGCACACTAGTGAGTGCAGATGGCGATGTATTTGTGCTGTGCCTCGCCTATCTCACACCGGTTTCGTTCTCGGAAATGCGCATCTAGTGTTATCTCGTTCTGAAGTGCATGTGCAAGGGCAGGCTGCACCTCACTCCCCACACTCTTCTTGGACAGAACTACTCCCCTCCCCACCCCCTCCACTCCTTCTCTCACACACAGCGAGAGGGGAAAACGCATTTGGTCGTTTGTTTGTTCGCAACGCGCAGGAGAACGTGCTAGAGTGAGCGAGCAGAAAGCGCAAACGCTACAGACTGAGTGCAACAAATGCAGTTTCGGACGAGAGAATTGCACTTCCCGATGCACTCACTTCAGCACCGATCGAGCCGCGCGTTTCGCATGCGCCGTACGCGCGATGGATGCAATTGTTAGGGTGGTCATGATTCCCTGCTGCTGCTGGTGCTGCGCCTGCTATCCGTGCCAGTGTTGGTGAGTGGCGGCACTCGTGAGTGGTCATGCCCTTTCCCCACCCCACGAAAGGGGTTGTTAAGCGTGGCGGACCGACGAGGGGCGCCACGGGCCCGACAAGCGCGCGTGAACGAGACAACAGGCCGTTGCAGAGCGCGCGCCTGCTCGACTCGATGGCATTCAGTCCGTTGCGCGGCGTTTTCCCCGTTATTTTTTCAGTCGCATCAACGCACTGCTCCGATATGCACCGGAACGCAATTTCGGACGCGGCCCGAGTCGACCCGAGTAAGCCTAGTTCCTCCAGCCTGTGCACAATCCGTCAGGCTCAGTCATTTTCCCAGCACGCTGATCCGCAGCGCTTAACCCACGCGACGGTTGGCGGCAAGTGGCCCACATGTCGCAGTTGCCAACCGGGGAGAGTCTCCAGGATCGCTAATCCGCGGTGTAGGGTGTAGTAGGGAGTGAAGGCGAAACATACCACATACAACACCCCATTCCATTCACCTAGTGCCCGTGGTTTTACTGTTTTGTGTGTTGCGCTTGTTTGTTTTAAGTGAAGAAAAGTTTTTTGGGAAAAAAATTCGTTGCGCACAAAACAGGCCAAACAGTGTCAGTAACAGCGGCAAACATAATTCGTGCGCGTGAAGATGTAGTGAATTGACGGAAGTGTGTGACGTGCTTCCGGCAAGGTAGCGGCGGCTTAAGCGACCGAACGAATAAGCTTCGGGCGTTGCTGTAGAACTAGGCTGTTGGTTCATTGCGGTTTTACGATAGTGATTGGTGTATTTTTGTGTGTGATCAGTTCATAGCTTAAATTGAGAGCATTTTGCTAGGGAACGCAATCCGTTCACACTCGGGTGTTTGTGTGACGCCTTGCAGCATGCAGTGGCCACGGCATTCGAACCAGCAACGTCTGCTCCAGCTAATAGCAATTAATGTATTATGTGTCTTTTTGTGTTTGTGTATGTGTTTGTGACAGTGGCGAGAAACTGATGTAGAAAGATGCACTAGTGTGTATTGTAATAGCTCCATCATGTTTCTGTCGTCTTGTGATAGTGCGATAGTAAGGGTTTGGATTGGATTGAGATGCAAAGTGTCGTATGGAAACGAACATAAGGTCCAACAACAATGCACCACTTCGCTGTGGACAAGGGCTGATTCGAATTCTTAAAAAACGTGATACGCTTTTTTTACTGGTGCATAAGCAGCTGCTACCAAAACTGTAGACAGTAATTTGGCTATCGAAGCGAAAACTGGACCTCAAGAAAATGGGCACGAGCCGCCAAGCTACACCACCTTCAGCACCAAATTCATGCCACACAGAAGCAACCAAAAAAACCCTGTGTTGAAAAAGTGAACTATAACAACATCGGTGCCAAGAGTATTGCATAAAAAATGGTTACATTTTTGAGTTTGTGTTCCAGTGTGTTCAAATTATTTTCGTCCCCAAAACGTTGTATGTCGACAATTTTCGCTGTCGTTTTTAGCTAGCAAAAGCACGGTTCGGTTGTTGGTGTCGTGTAAAGTTTGTTCGTTTTCTTGTATTCGGTTGTTTATGTTTTGTTTTTTTTGCGGGTTTTTTTGTGCATTATTTTTGTTTTGCGTTACTGCGACTTTTTGAGGTTTTACACATTTTTAAGCTACTCGCTATGTTAAGCAAAGACCCGTTACAATCGCGCGTGCGTGTAAAGTGATCGTTGGTTGGCGTAGTTGGTAGTTTGTGTGTTAAGCCGTTTTGTTGATTCGTTTTTCAGAGCAGTTTTGTGAGAAATATTCTGTTTCCTGAAGCGTTCCTGGTTTTGTTCGTTCGTTTGTTTGTTTGCTTTGCCGTTTTGTTCCGCGCGCCGCGCGGGACTATGTTTGGTGCGAATGATTTAATGTTTTCACTTTATTTTTCGTGTAGAGTTTCGTTACTGTTTTTATTCAAACTCCTCAATTGCGTGTGCTTATTGCGTTTTATCAGTGCATCGTCTCGAATCGGAAGCTGTTGCAGACAGGCTGTTTATGACGAGTGCGGCACAACAGAAACTCAGTACCCGGTAAAGAAGCTACTGAATCACACCAACACATAAAGAAGCTGCCGGTGCAATCGTACGCTCCGCAAGAACAACCAACGTAGCTCCATTACTTAATCAACTGCCGTTTTGTGCACGAGTTTCAGCCGTACTGTAGAGATATTACAGAGGGATAGAGTGGAAGGTTCTATACTGCCAGAAGCGAAAGAAATAGTGATCGTGGCAGTTCGTTCAAATTGAACGATTTCGAAGAAATCATCCCTATTCCGCTTACACTGTGTACCCTTGTGTTGCTGCTGTTTCGTGGTGCATAGTGTGGGATACATACCTTCCTCGGCCTGTACAAGTGATCGTACCTACCCTTCCGTGATCGATCCTTTGCTCACGTGACTCGCTGCCTTACTCGCAAGAAAAATTGTCCAACCGCTGATGCTGTATGTGTGCGCGTACACTACTCGCACACAAACATCATCCGAGCCGAACCGTCGCCAGTTAATGCTGTGCCCCAAGGATCGATCGATGGGTGTACTACGCGAGACTGACGCCTTCTTGCCTTCTCCATCTGTGTTCCAGCAGTGTGCGTTAGTGCGTGCGCTTAGTTGTTATTTTATGTACATATATGAAACGAGCGGTGCGCGTTTTTGTCCCACGTAAATCGCGTCACGCGGCGCAGTGCAAACGAAGTACGAAGGAGGCGAAGAAGTGTTTTTTAAATGAAAAGTGGTAAGTGTCATCCGCAAGTTTCGCATCTTATTGTCATCGCTAGGGCGTATTTGAATTCAATTGTGACTCACCACCACCGGCTGGGGAGCGACGAGCCGGAAGAGATTCATTGGTGATAAGAAACTATTGCGAGCCGGAAAGTAAAAGTAAAGCAAATTACTTAAGGGGAAAATAAACCCCAGCAGAAGAAGGAAAAGCCCCAAAGTAGTAGCAGTTTTAGCGGAAGATCGTGAATCGACACTTTGTGACGAAGTAATGCATCAGTATTGGGCGGTGTTTTGTTGCGAAACGGCACCAAGCTAGAGCTGGAAAAGTATCCAGCCATAAGCCAGATTGTGAGTGTTTGTGTGCATGGTGCATTGTGTCCGCAATCTCTACCTCAGCGCATCCAGCGACCGGTTTCTTGGACGAATATTTTGATGCTAGCAAACTTTGCCGTCGTATTCTTCCGATCGTTTGTTTGCCCTTCGATGTCGTGATGTTTTCCGAGGCATCTTCCTTCCTGCCGGCAAAAGATATGAGTGCGTGAGTTTTCCTGTACAACTTTCTTTTCACTACGCGTTTCTGTCTGTCTCATGTTTGCTTCACTTTTCGTACTTTAGTATCACTGTCGTTGGCTAGCAACAAAGCAAGTGATTTGTGCTCTTGTCATTAACCTTACCCCATGCAGTATGTATGTGGGTTAACTTTTCGACTGATCTTTCCCACTCTAATACTTTATTTTTCTACCTGTACATATTAATTTTAGTCTTTGTAACATTTTGTGATAATTAGACACAGATCTCTCGGTAAGAGTACAAGAGTAGTGTGTTCTATTCAATCAGGCAGACAAATAAGCATGTATTACTAACATCTGTTGTATTGTAAATAATTAACTACACGAGTTACATTCAAATTGAGATGATACGATTGGTTTTTAAGGCAACTTTTGCCAAAGATGTTTAACACATCACATGCCGGCCTATAAGGCTTTTGTGAGCTATTGAGTACCACATAGCCGTATAGTTAGTCCTTGCTACGGGGGGACGGTCTATATGAGGTTTAAACCGACGATGGGCATGTTGTTAAGTCATGCGAGTTGACGACTGTACCACGGGGCCGCCCCTACAAACGGTACAAGACGTATAGCTTGCTGATGTTAGTTTAAAAAATGAAGAGTCGTGAATAATCTGATTGATATGTTGATATAAATCCGGATTATATTTTCATTATCAATGATGTCACTGATGAACTGATCAGATGACGACGAATTGCACGATCTCGACCCCTGCTATGAAAAATTTGACCATTCGAGAAGGACTAGGATCGGATAATATCTGCATCGCGTACACCCGGGATAAGGTGTTCTTCCATCATTGAAGGAAATGTTTTTCTGAATAAAAAAAATCAGTTTAATTTTTTTGAAGACTACAAATGATCCTGTTTATATATATGCGCAAAATCAACCTGATAAAGTACAAAATAAAAAAATATATTGTAGTTTTTATTTTATTTCGAAGTTTTACATTGCTTTTTTCCGTTTGTATCTTTCCTGCCATTACGAGTACGGTAAAATACAAAATTTGATCTACAAGATACTTTTTAGTACCAGCAGATTTTAGATCAGTAGACAATGAATAATTTATTACTACTAATGCTACTGTATTTGGGTTTATAGTATAACTGATCAACACAAAGCATTTGATTCGTGTACTATTTTTTGTTTCATTTGAAACAATCAATTTCCTGTTTGATTTTACATTAACCACAATGGTTGTTTCATGACAAAGTGTTGCAACGTTGGAAGTAAAAACTAGAAAAAATAAAACCACATAGTTTAGCCACCCTTCTGCCTGGTAGGCTGTTTTTTCATTCTTCCGCAATAGCTTTTAAGCTGCTATTTTCGAAAAAATCGAAGCTTTCAGAAGCTCCTCCCTCTTTCTTGCCGGTTCTTTCTCGCTTGCAACAAATGCAGTCGAAAGACAAACATTGGGCAGACGACATCAAAAATGAATCGAATATGAAGCAAAAAGAGGGTGCAGCAAAGAGCAAGAAACACTAGTGACGGGTTTGCGTATGATGAAATATAAATTCGTGACGCACAAAAAGTCGCCCGATCGTACAGCCAGAAGTCGGCCAAATAAAACTAAATATAACCATCACGCGCTAAACAAAAGAAAACTAAAACACCTCGACTGCTTTCGAAGGGGGAGGGTTTTGCGTTTTGATAGCAAAAAAAACGCCACAAAATTTGCACAAAATGCTCAAACTAAAATCATGAAATGGGGAAAGGCTGTATGGAGTAATACTTGGACGTGTCTAGAGGACACAACTGTAGACTGCAATTGGGATTGCATGGAGCGGGCTTAATTTTTTGCTTTCACCTTAAATATGACTCCTGTTCCATCCGGTTTTGCAACTGGTTGTACCTAGACTGATTCTTACATCATTCCCAGTTCGTACATCGTATCATATTAATGGGCGCTAGTGACCCAGCCGATTGCCCAATATTACTTGAAAAGTGATTTTACGTACAAAAAAGAAGCCTTTAATGCTAAACAGCAAACGATACATTTGCCACAGCACAAGAGAAACGGAAAGGACGGCTACTGCACGAGTGCAGAGTGTTTGCTACATTCTAACCTGCTCAATTTCATTAACCACCAGCTGATGATTTTACACCATGAAACTAATCGTCCGCTTGTGCAGACTAATCCATTGAAGATTCGCTGCGACCATTGAACAATCATGCCAAGGCGAGCCAACGTACTCGCTGCAAGAAGACGGTTTCAGGGCGATTTGTGAATGAAACGTACCATGCGACTCACCAGGTCTTAAGATGCATCGTAAGATATGCATCACCGTCCTGCGCGCTCCAGCGCCACTGCCGCAAAACAGAGGAAATGGAGGAAAAGCGCAGCAAATCGGCATCGAACAACCACGCGAGACTAGTCGTACCGTCGGTCGATCCGGTGCACATGGTGGCGCGGTTTCCCGCGGCGGCAGCACAACGTGCGGAAAGTGTAAGGAAAATCTGCTCTGTCTCTGATGCTGCTACTGCCCGCGCGCGCGTTCACTGCCGAGTCAGTTGCAGTTGCATAATCACAGCGCAACTACAGCAGCAACAACAACAACAACAGCACATACACAAACCGGCTTTCACGCGACGAATGGTAATGGTTTTCCGTGAAGGTCGGCACACCATCCCCCCACGACAACGACCCACACGCGAGGAAGAAGGGTCGAGGGTTCGTGGCGTCGAGGACACGATGCTCCGATGCACCTTTATAAATACGTCACGGTCTCGGCGGAGGTGACTGTGTGCAGCTATGTGTGTTTGTGTGCCACCGCACCGGAGGGAATTGGAGCAACAATCTCACGACGAGTTTTCCAGACGCCGTCGGTCCAGACAGCAAAGCGTCGGTGGTACATTTTCTTGAACGCGCTGCTCGCTGCTCCGATTGTATCGATTTGCTGGCTTGTCGGGGCGAAGCAGTAAATGCAACTGGTGCAACATCCCACTTCCTTCGAGTGCTTCGCGCCTTTCCTAGACCTCCGGCAGATAGCCTTGAGAAGCAGGCAGATCAGTGGTAGCAAGCTATCGGTCATCTTCTCCAACTACTGGTTTACCTTTTTAAGTGAAAACAGTCAACATGCAGTCAGTGCACTGTTAGGTGGTGTTCTGCCGACAGACGGATCGGGTTAAATTCACCGCTCACGACCAGCGATGACGATGAACTGCCCGACCGAACCCGGCAATGGCACGTGCTTAGTCGCATCGTTGCGAAAAGCTGAAGCATGTAGAGTACATTTTACGTCAACCTTCTCCTGCCCCTCGACCAATCTGGACGGCATCAAGGGGAGTGCGTTTAGAAAATGCTTCCTCTCACCAAACTGCACAAACACACATCCACACAGCGGCCCTTGTTGTTGGAGCAGAAGTAGTAGTCGTCGGTTGCCCGATGCATCAAAAATTGGAAATTTTGGAATGGGAACCGCTCGATGGGTCCCGTACGCGTGAGTGTATGCAGCTCACTGGGCGTGCAGCCGTCCCCATTCTAATCGTCGTCTTCCCATGCAGTGCTGATCATACGCTCAGCCTCGATACCCTGGTGCGGGGCAGTAGAGTGTCTGCTCGTTGCAGTTACCGAGTGAGTGCATCGATGTACCCGCTTTGGCAGCGTTAGTTGCCGAAATAAAAACACCTCAAAATATGTACTAGTATGCGTGCGTGTGTGAAATTGATGCAACAGTTGAACTGTGCTTAGAAAAGTTGGCGCGCTTGGCAGCTGCACCGAACACATGCACACATCAGTTTGGTAGAGACGTGTGCCAAACCGGGACGGAAACAACTGATTTGCTTCGTGTCCCGTCGACGACGTCGGTTAGGGGGTGGGGATGGAAATAGATTTAGAAAAAGCAGCTCTACGCCCAGCCGAGCAGCCCAAGCAGCCCCACACCCGGGGACAACGATGCGTTAGACTAGGACAAAGCGATAATGCATTTTCGAGCTGCAGCTGTGTTTTCTAATGCATCACGAGTAACCTATGGGGATGAGGCAAGCACTTGTCGGCTTGGTAAAAAAATAACCTACCGAGAGGTGCATAGAAAAACCGGATCCCGAACCCTCGTTATTGGTTAGCCTGTTTGAGAGATTGAATGCGGGATTTTGAAGAATAAGCAACGAACGTGCACGAACGTTGCATGTTATATTTTCGAATGTAGTACTTCGAATGCCAATAACATGCAAAGTGATTTAACTCTTTACGCCAACCAAGATACGAATAAAAATCTTCTTTTAATTAGAAAACTCTCCATATTTAAGGCCCACCTTTTTCGTATCGTACCTTAAAAATGGTCGCATTTTATATATAGAGAACCGGATACGGCTAACAAACTTGACCGGAATGACTCAACCGATGGACGGTTCCACAGCGCAATCTTGACCTTAATGAGCCACCAAGCGGACGATTTTAATGAGATTTTGATTGATCGCATAGATCTAACTCCACTGCACTGCAGCGTGCTACATGCCAGAGAAATGCCAGCTTTCCACCGGCGGTTCATTTTAAATTATTTAAATAACCATCAACGTACGCCGCTTACCTCAGCGCCCAAAGTTTTGTCAAAGAGCGATCGTCACCAATGCATAGTTTTCGTACTTCCCATTTGAACAGCGAACAGCAGTTCAGCGTTTAATTGAGCTTCATTACGGTTGATCGAGGCTATGCCACGGTTTAAGAACAAAATGCTGGAAAATAGGTTATGACATGTGAGCGCTCAATGCCACCGATCACACCATTTACGATGCAGAGAACCAAACCGGACGAAGGCTTTTTCGCAAGCGAACCAAAACCGAGTGCCTTCCATTTCCCGCGCTCAGAACGGTTCTAAAACGGGTTCGGTGCAAGCAGTGACTCCCTTCATCCCCACCTCCGATACCGACAGTGCCTCTACACACAGTATCCACATACGCCAATTCAAGATTCAAATCGTGTGCCCCCAAAGGCCAAACCCTCGAAACGACCATTTTTAACGTTTGCCTTCCCTCCCTCTCGTGCTCAAGCCCTTCTCTGCGGCCACAAGACAGCTCCTGCTGCTTCGCTTCACGCTCTGCGTTGATTCGTAGCTGCCCTTCATCCCTACTACACACTGGCCCCACAGAGTGGCTAGAAATAACGCCGCAAATAACACTCCAACCACACATAAAAAAACCCCCGCTGAACCCTCAAACCCAAGCTGCTGCTGCGAGCTTAATTCGATAAATTTAAATAAATCTAAACTTGAAATTCCACCACCGCTGGTAGAGAGACCTCGAAGTGGTTTTACCTGCTGTGCTCCGTACCTACTTCCCTTCCCCCTCCCTCCTCTCCCCTTGCCGTACAGCATTAAGTTCAAGTTTTTCGCCATTACCCTGCCATTGCGCCTAACTGCGCTGCCCTAACGTGCTGCTCGATGTCCTTCATCGTTTCAGTTCCTCGATCATCGATCGTTGTTGGGGGGAGCGCAATATGGCGACCCCAAGCGCAAACGGCGATCGTACCAGTGGGCACTCGAACGTGCGTAATTAGCGCCTAACGAGCGGTCACTAGATACTCCCCCAGCAGCACTGTCGTGCAGTGCCGTTTTTGCGAAGTGAGTTGTGCGCGAGCGTGGCCAGCGCAGTCGGTGGCACGGATAGCGCAGAACAGAATGAGATAGCAACTCCACTACCGACTAAGAATTCGAGATCATTAACGATCGATACACCCTACCTACGGCTGCGCTCAGGTTGCATTCAGCTGCCGAACCGGTTGCACTTCCTTGAGCGAGAGGGAGGCCATACAGCCGAGCCAATTGGCAATCATTTTGGCATCAAACAAAACAAAATATTTGCCCCACATTGCATCGCAACACAGCGTCGTAGCTAAAATGGCAGCCAATGTGTTGCCAACGTCAGAAGGGTGGCCCGACGACGTGAGTTAAGCATCATCCGGAACTTCAGATCGGGCACATTAGGCACCAAGTTTTCGCTTATCAAGTCACATATGCCACACGATAGTCACCCGCACTCTTTGGCCTTTGTTGAGCACACCGTGCATCTGAATTGGTCACGTCCTCGGCACGTGTAACCGCTGATTCGCCTCCGCCATGTTGATGCAGAACTGTTTCTGATAGTTTGTACAATTGTGCCCTGTTTTGGAGTCCGTCGACAAGAAGAACGTTGCCATTGGTTGTGTTGTATTGTTCTTAGCACTACCCCAGTTATCTGTTCTGCTTGTTATAGTGAAATATCTGGTTGTTTGATACATTTTCATAACCATCATTTAGACGGTTGGTTTTGGATTGAAACACTATTTTCAACCTCTTCAAGTGGCCTGTATCACTTACAGTCAAAGGTCAATTTAAAACAATATACAAACTAGTAGTTTTTTCTACTAAGATACTTAAAACATAATACTTAGTGTCTTTTCCCCCTTTTTCCACCTCGAGTTTATCTGTCAACCTTGTTGTGAGGGCTGCCCCTGCGATTCAACTCCCTTGTTTGCTATCGAACGCAGTGGGCTTTGCAAGCGTGTGGGGTACAGTGTGCACAAGAATCACGCTGGCAACGGGGAGGAAACGGGTACACGCGGCGGGTCGAACGTGAGTTGGGACGCATTTTTCTAAGTGCGACTCATCGTAGCCCCTTCATTGTCGCGTGAATCGGTCACACGCGCTGAAATAGGGCATACGTTTTTTTGTTCGTTTGTCGACACTTTGCGAGTGGCAAAATGGCCCATTTTTTGGCGCCACGTTTTTGCCTTTGTTTGTGTAGTTCTCATTACAAACAAATATATTCCACTGCTTTGTTTGTTGTATTTACTCGCCCTCAGAGAGTGATTGTTTAGGAATGTACGATGTTTTTGGATAACTTTATGCAGGATTTCATTTTTTCCCCTAGGATAAATAAACATACTCATTCCCCTAGGATAAATTTATTCAAAATGTTTAAAATATCGCAACTTTCTTGTGTATAACGTCCAGCCTGACATACCCATCTCATTAAGCGTATTACTTCACAGTAGCCCACGTTGCATTGAAGGAAACGCTCTTGTCATTGCAAGGGCCATACATTTATGTAGAAAGCAATCGATACTCACGAGCCATACGATCCGTCGAGTGTATTCCAAAAATTCCACACAACAAAGAAAAGCCACACACAACTCCCCATCCCTCGCGATGCAAGAAAGATCATATCACTTTCGCTTTCATGTGAATCACTTCGGCGCATCGCAAAAAGAAACAAAAATGCTCTCGATGACGCGAGAACCGCCACGCCGTGGCCTCATTTCGGTTGCATCTTACCGAAAATGCATGTCAGCGAAAGGGAAGCAATTTCACATGCACGCAAAAGAGAAAGCACGAGTCGGGTGGATTGTAGGCGAGACGAGGGACCGCGCAACACGATCCGTTCGACCATTCGAGATAAACAAAGCGACACTCGGGCTCAAGGTCTTGCCGTCCCGTCGGATGGCCTGCCGCTCGTTTGCAGCTCACACACACACACCCACTCACACACACTCAGAGTCCGTGCCACTGCAGCACAGAGGATCAGGAGAAATTCGATTCGATTTCGGCACATTTTGGCGCGTCCCCAGCGTCGTTGCCTGCACACACGCATGCGAAACTGCAGCCGAAATATTGCATGCCGGCCGAATCTTGCCGAAGTTCCACTGCCTACTACGGCATGTGCTTTTTGCAGTGAGAGCCAAGCACCAAGCGCGGTTTGCCGGTCGCTCGCTGCGTTGTGGTCGCTGCGAGGGTGAGAACCTCGTGCTGTGTTTTTGCCCAAAACCCCCCAATTTCGGGACGGCAATCTCGGGTGCGTAGGCCGTGAGCGATTCCACTTGCGAGACACAGCACACGACGAAACCGCTTCCTAGTCTGCTGGGTGCTTGTGCATGTATATCTGATGCTCACCCCAAATTTGCACTCGGTGGTGTGCTTGCGGTGTGCCGACCGAGACCGTGAAAGGACGGCTTTGTATTCGGGGTTGGCGATTGCATTTTTTTCTCTCTTCTATTTCGTTTTATTGTACCTTCCCCTTGTCCTACTTTCATGGCCAGACGGACAGCTCGCGTATCGGCTGAGTGTAATGATGATGCACGGGCAACGCGTACGCGACGCAACGATAACGAAAGGTTTTTGGGTGTTCTTTTTATTGGGAGCGCGCTATCTGGTTACGCAGAGGAAGGGCAGGTTCCCTTCCTCCACCGTCCTGTGGTCCATTTTTTTATGAGCCGAAAGCTACGCAGTGGACGGAGTCTGCGTTTATTTTTGTTTATTTTCCGACTGAATGCCTGTGCGAACGATGGCGCGTTTTTTTTTTTCCTTCTTGCTTTTGACACAAATATTGACTCGACTGGATTCGGCTGTAATCGAGCTGAGAAGATGACGGTCGCAAAAGACAACCACGCCGGTAGAGTGTTTGTTCGCATACACGTATTTGGGGTAGGTCATGGTCGACAGCCAGTGGGGTACGGGTGATGCACGGTAATTACGTTTTTTATTTGTTGCTTTCTGCGCTAAGACACGCTGCAGGAAGCTCGTTTTGTCGCCTCATTCGCTGAGACCAGTAAGTCGTCGCAGTTTTTGGCCACAAACAAAGATATAAAGGAAATGAAACAACATCAAAAACGAACATCCAAGCATTATTACAACTCTCCCCTTCCTTTGAGATTGAAGTATGTCGACTCGACCGAATAATATCCTGTTTCTTCCACTTGTCGGTCTGTCGATAGAGCGGTGGGGTAGGATATTTGGATCTGCTTTGTTTTTTGGGTTTGTTGAATCCAATCCCTGGCTTCCGTCTTCACACCCTGTTATGCGAATAAACATTTGGGCTGCTGTATCTGTATCGTGGATGTGTAATGCTGTGATGCTGACGTTGCATAAGTATTCTGTGCTATTCGTATTTCATGAAATATGAGTCTGTGATAACAAACTGTTATACCTTCTTGCCCTTACGACGAGTCTAGAACTAGTGCTCATTCAGTCAAATGAAATCCAAAATTTATTTAAATGTTCAAATTATCTTCAGAAGGTTAGCCAAGCATTTAAACAACTTTATGTTCACTTTTTTAGCGATTGAATGAGAATTACCGTAATGATAAAGTATCGAATATAAAATCCCTTACATTCGGGACTATTGTATAAGCAATAGCAACGGCAACAAAATACTCAGGTTTTATGAGTTTGGGTCTGTTTGTGTGTATGTGTGGGTGAATATGCAAATGGATGGATTTATGTACAAAAATTGAACATGTTGCAATCGCGCATGTATGTACGGAAGAAATAAAAAAAAACCCACTCACACACCTCCCACACGTTGTACGCCGCTGGTTTCTGTACGGTTTTACGAAAATAAAATATTTTTTCTCCCCTCGCGACCACCATCGAATTTTTGCACACACCTCTCTCTGTCCAGTTTTTCCCGAATCCCTAAAAATGTACTTTATTCCGCTTTGCTATTCCCTGCATGTTTGGCTCGCTCTGTGTGTCTCACTCTCATCTATGTATATTTTTCAGCTTTGTTGCGCCCCCCCCATCCCCCCCCGTGTTTGTCCGTCTCGCTGGTCCCTGGGTTTCTTTACCATCAGCCATCACCACCGATTAAAAATTCATTTTTAACGCTACGGGATGAAGGTTTTTTTTTCGAACCGTTCTGTTTCCCCTTTTTTCTGCTGCAGACGGGCTGCATTTCATAGAGCATGCATTCCATCCCTATCGTTCCCCAATACTGTTCGAGCGCTGAATTGAATGTGCTCGGCTAGGACTAACTTCCATGGTAACTACAGCGACGCCGACTATGACGATGATGATGATGCTGCTGCTGCTACTGATGATGATGATGGGTTAATGAGAATATAAATGTGTGCGTGAGGTTTATTGTAATGGTTTTATTGGTTGCACGGGCGTGCTGCAGCCGGAATGCGGATACTTCTTTTTTGCGTCGCTCGTTTTTCGCAAAATATTCGATGATGCATTTTATTTTCGTTTGGTTTCGGTGTAGTAAAAATATGCGCCCACATTAACACCCTCACAGCACAGACTTACTTTTATGTGCAAGTGCCAGTGCCCGTTACGAGCATGTGTATGTGTGTGACTGTTTCGAGTATTTAACATTATGTCGATTTTTGAACCAAACCTTTCAACCCGTCATTGGGTGGCCACCACCGAGACCTGTGGGCTCTACATTTTTATGTAAATCAACATCCAGATCTCGCTCCCCACTCTCGCTTCTTTTTTCCTTTTTTTCTTCTTCGGTTGCCTTTTTTCAATCAGGTTGGAAATAACCAACACATAGATGTGCATGTGACGGGGCTGAGCACACCAACACTGCCACGGGGCGTCGGGATTTTGGTTTTGGTGTGTTTGGGGATTCGCGTTTTTATTTTTCCCGGCAGCAAATGTTCCTGCGCCTGGGTCTAAAAAACGAAAAAACCAAATGGCGTCCTCGACCTTGCGAGCAAATGCAAAAAGGCAAACAAAGCCGCACTGGGCCGAATACAAATCGTTGAACCCGTGCACCGAAAAATAAACTAGATAAAATTTGTCTCTACTTCGACCGCTGCACATGGCCTTGGCAAGGACGCAATGGATTGCTCCTTTGTGTTTGGTTTTGTATGTTGAGCTTTAATTCAACGATTCGCAACGCTGTTACTGTATGCTTTTGGTTGTTGTGGTTATTGAAACAGAAGTTTACACTAACAACACTTCATTTATGGTTATCACAACTCTCCGAAAACTTTTGCTATGCTAAACTATGCATTTTGAATCATGCTTATTGATATGAATTATTTTCTCAAATTATTTTTCACGATGAAAATTCGAATTTATAGCTTGAAAAAAGATACAATAATTGCTCCCTCGTTTCTGGTCCTAGAGGTGATAAACAGCTTTACTTTATTTTAGACACCATGATAAACTCGAACCAGTTTGCTCATCTACAGTTTAAGTGTGCAGAGCAACAAAAAATGTGACGCGAAATGAATAAATTATGTTGATTTTTGAACACGACACATACAACGCATACGCATACCCTTGCATGTCACAGTACGCATGATTGTGTGTTGATCAGATACATAAGATATAGAAAGGAGAGAGGAAAAAACGACACCACTGGAAAAATGAACGCCCGACATCGACCGCCGAAACGCAAACTCTGACCAAAAGAGTTTAATATCGATTTTTTCTTCCAAGCTAGAGCCGGGAATGCAATAACGCAATACAAAAATGTGCACTGCCACACATACAAACGTATTTTTTCAAAACAAACATTTACACGCTAGGTGCGGGTTGAAAAAATACAGATAATAATTGTACATAATTCCCTGCCACATGCATCGTGTGCCGTTTCCCCCACTCGTTCCATCATTTTCACTTAAGGGATCGTCCAGAAAGGTGTCAAAAATATCCTAACCCTTGCGGAAACGACGGAAACATCAGCGAGCGAACTGGTAAACGACGGCATAGACAAAGGGCATTTGTGCTTCAACGATCACAAAGTCGCCCTTCGCCGTCTACGCTCAATGGCCATTTGGCGATTGTTGTCGCCAGCTACCGTTACCGCCGCCGATCATCTCATTGTGACACATACGTGTGAATCATCTTCCTTCCCTACCCGTTAGCTGTTCTGTCTGTTTTTCTTCGCTTTTTTTTGTCTGTTGCTGTTGCTACCACCTTTCGCACGAGTCTTTGTTGGGATCGAAATGAGTCGGTTTCGGATGGAGCGCCGCCAGCCAGCCAGCCAGAGCTCGCGTTTTGCAACACAATGATCGTTGTTTTGCTGCTAACCTTGCATTTTTATCGTTTTTGTTAGAGCGAGCGTGACTTCACAGCAGAATAAATTAAAAACAATCTAACATTTATCAAGCATTGATAATTTATTGTGCGCTTTGCAGCTCTCGCTCAAGGTAGTCGACAATGCTGTCTGTTACAGTCAATGCATTAGGAATTGATTAGTTTGTTTTTTATTTGCTTTCAACAGCTATCCTTTTGCACACATCAGGCGCAAGCTTGCTGTGAAAGTGTGAAACATTTTTTTTACATTAGCCGAGAAGAAGCTGTCAAGTGGTTACGAAATAAAACAGGCTTATAGTGGTCTCGCCCAAAAATAATACACACTGTATGGAGTTATGCCCTGTTCCATCCATAAGCCCACACATACATACACCTGCCGATTTTTGCTCCACCACCACCACCTCAAACAACATCGAGTGGTAGCCATTTAACGGCTAATGGTATTATTACTTCTCGCTCACCGTGGCTTGGCGGTATTGCAGTTTCATACACTCTTTTGCTATCCGAAGGCAAGGCGCTATTTCCACCGTGCACAGCGAACAGAATGAAAACTGTGTCAATAATGCAGAAAATGACATTTTAAAGCGAATAAAAATAAGCTGCATTTAGAATGGCTTCACTGCTGCTTTTGTTTCTGCCTCGCTGTACAATGGCTAGCTGAAATGGACCGCCCGTGGCACAGTGGCGGATAAGATTGGAGACATTAGCGTTTTGTTGCGCTAGCCTCTCCAGCGATAGTGTGGCGTTGGCACTATTCCTGTCCATCGCTGTAACGGAGCGCTGCATGCCATGCTCCTCACACTGGCCATACGTACGATGAAATGTGTGCATACTGGCCAGTTCTCAGATCGGCACTGACTGACTGGTGCAGCAGATATTTATGTTTTTATATTTACATGCGAGTATGCGTTAAACGGTACCCACATTTGGAGGCTTTATGTAAGAGCCCTCCTTGTAACAGCGTGGACCCCACACCCACCAACAGGGTGAGGGTGCATTACGAGGTCCTATCACGTTTTACAAAACTGCTTCCTGCCACTTGGAAAGAAATACGCGAAGTGCAAAAAGGAATCGTAGCAATACATACAAATATGTTTTTAATAATAGCTTCTGCGATAAGTTCGCTGCCAATCCTTGCATTAGGCATCCGTTTCACTGCATTTGAGAGTGCAGAAGAAACTATCCAGCCGTATGCCAATTGTTCCACTTTACCCAGTCATCTTACGCCAACGCAGCACCGCCGTAGACATCTTCCTCACCCATCCTCTTGCCAGCATGTACTTTCCAGCGGAAATGATAGACAACCATGCGCCTCCATCGTTATTTACTTCGTTTCCGTTTTGGGAGGGCGCAAAAACCCGCCTTGTAGCACGCCGTTTAAGGCCACCAAAATACTAATGTTTCATAACTTTTGGGTGGGTCCGTTTTGCTGTACGTTCTTTCCCTGCACCCATCGTTCTACCAGCCCAATTCGTATTGGGAAAGGTTGTGGTTTGGTGTTGCTAATCAAATAAACAGCCCGCTCACACAAACTATGACGTCCGCTGGCGCTGATGTGTGCACACGGCAGGTAGCTTGTGCAAGGAAAAGACGTCACCTATTGACTTGTTTGTGCGAATTGTACCTAAGCAAGCGTTGAAATTGCAACCCGTTTGTTCAAGGTTCGTCAGAAATGCTGTGAAAGCTATAGGAGAATCGATTGGGCAAACATTTTAGTTATTTCGTTGATGTAAAGCTCGCTTTTCATTAATCAATACTTATGTGAGTGCGTGCGGGTTTATTCGAAAGATTCCGTCCGGAAAAAAATGGATGAACAAAAATTCTTTCCGAAATAATGTTCCGCTTTGTCGCCGACCCGCTGCCGCCGTTCCCCTTTCCGGTGGCCACTACGCAAATGTGCACCAAACACACCCGATTGATGATTACGCCCGGTGCTCATGTTTATGGAGCGTATGTTCATTCGAGACGCCTAAACGACCATCCCCAAACCCAATCCCTGTGCGTTGGAATCAAAACAAAACTGGATATGGGTGCGGGGAGAACCCTCGCCGAGCACTAGAAATGAACGCAGTGAACAAGAGACCGCGAATCGAGCTAGAACGAGACACAGAAACGTAACAACCAAGGGAAGGGCCCTGCGTGCATGGTGGAAAGGTTTACGTTTTAATATAAGAGTTTTTTTTCTATGTATGCTCAAAAAGTACTTTTTTGTCCTCTCTTTTAAGCCCGCACCTTTTTCGTCCATTAGCCTGTCGCACATTCGATAGTGTTTTTTTTATCACGGCTCACATAATTCGACTGCCATTACTGCCGCCATTTCCGTTACGGATAAGGGTAAGAAAGGGAGTGATCAGCGGCCAGCGGTGCTACCTTGCGCCACCAAGCCACGGTGGTGAGCCCTCGCGGGTATAGTGGGCCTACAGTATGCATTGGCCTGGTGTGCATGCATCTTTCGTGTGTGTGTGTGTGCTTGTGTGTTAGTGTGTGAGTGGATGTATGTTTTGCAGCGATCGATGCACTTTTTTTGCATTTCGTTCAACTACAATTGCACCCCAACGACTTTTTTTCGCCCCTCTGTGTGTGTGTGTGTGTTTTTTTTTCTTTCACCAACAAAATTACCAATACGCACATATTTGCACACGTTTCACACACCGTTGTCCCGTCGTCCTCTCTGACCTGTGCATGTGTGATGCATGCCACAGCGGGATAGGGCAGGGATGGACAGCATAATTATGGCTACAGTCCACCCTCGCTCTCTCTCTCTCTCTCTCTCTCTCTCTCTCTCTCTCTCTCTCTCTCTCTCTCTCTCTCTCTCTTTCTCTCATACACACACTCACTCGGTCTTTCTACCGCCCTTTTAATGTGCTGCTCCTCCGGGCTGGCAATGGATAATCATCCCTTTGCAGCAAATTGAATTGCAGGACCCGAAAATGAATTTCAGCTTTTCGTAAATTAAAAATGAACACGATGGGTATGAAAATAACAACAGCAAAAAATAACAACCCCGTTGTTTGGAGAAACAACGGGCTTTATCCCAGGAGCAATGCGGAAAGGTCGCCCCGCTTCCAATGGAGACGCCTAGTGACATGCAACCCGCGCACTTGCGTCTATTTGTGTGTGTGCGCTGTATTTTTTCATTTTTTCAAATCCTATGACAGTCAAGAGCGACAAGATATCATGGTGACACTGTGTGTGCCGAAGAAGGCTCGCCTATGCACGTCACATGCGATAAAAAAACAAGCATACGTTCTCGAAGGTGGGGTGGGGTGGGGCTGTGGTTGCTCCGTCTTCTAACCCGCCGGATGCCCGCACCCCGGGATAGAGCCAGATCAACGATTTACGTGTATTTACGGCTGAACAACCCGATTATATATATACATATACTTTTTTAACTCCAACCTATGGCTACCACCGACTCACTTTGCCTCCCGCTTTGCCGAACCCTTTCCGGTAGTATCGTGCTATTATTATCCTATCATTATTTGTAAAAACATTCATGCAAAATTGATATAAATGACAAAGTGAAATATTTATGCATCATCGATGCAGAATACCCAGGATTTTTAAATACACTCCTGCTCTTTTTCCCTTTTTTTTGCTGCTGCAGTTTCGCTGGCACCCTTCAGTCTGAAGTCTCCTTTTTATGTTTTCGATTCAATAAGCTCTAATATTCTCTTCGCATGGAACAGCAAGCTTTCGATCGGGCTCGGTATAATTTATTTTCCATTAGCAATTGTTATTGCATTTCATTGCTGTGTGTTCATTAGCTTGGGCCTATCTTGCCAAATGTGTGCAGGTTTTAAGATACAATTCATGAACTTTTACTTACTTACATCGAATAGCCATTGAGCAAAAGATGCTGATTGATTTTGAGCAAAAGATGCTGATACACGCTTCTAATAAAATCCACCTTTAGTGAAATATTTTGTTCTTAACTATTTCCAAAATTATTTATATTTACAACTTTTCCATGTTTGTATTATAGATACCACCAAACCTTTTTCTAAGATACGCCATCTACAGTTGAAGCTCGTGCCCGGAGTTATTAAAGAACGGCAAAGACGGGTAGCGAACGTTCCCTTTACTTTTGCCCCTTCATGCTGGTGGCAATGCATTTGTGTTACTATTTCCGGCCAACCGCATGAAAAGAAGCAAAATTACATCTCCTCCAAAACCTAACATATGGCCTCGAAACTACACAAATACAGCGGCACGCTGTATGTCACGTTCATTCGCACTTCTTTCGCTATCGATCCGCTTCGCTGCTGTTTCGGTCGCCATTTGGCGTCATCGTCACCAATTCCGTATCCCGTACAGGATAGTTGGAACAGCGACCTAGGACACTCACTCCGGCACAGAGGGAAGAAAAAGTTAACTTAAACGTAAGGAGAGAATGCACGAAAAAAGCACACACACACACACACACCCGAACAACTAGCAGCGCTAGCTGTGGGGATTAGCTGAATGGAATGGAAACGGTTGGCGGTTTCCCCGACGTGGCAAAGCGGAAGAAATTTTACGACCGCGGACGAACCAAAACGAAGTAGTTGCTTTTTTTTGCTTTCAAATCCTGCCCTGCTCACTTGTTACCCCGGCTTTCTACCATCCTCGCGTTGGTCTTGGTGCCCTTTTTTACGCAGAAAAGTGGGTGCGGGAAATAATCGATAACGATGTCAAGCTTCTTTTTCAAACGTGTATAGTACCGTTTTCCGCTTCGAGCCCCATTCGGGTTAAGCTTCTTCTTGTGCGGCACCTTGATTTTCACGGCTGCTCTGTCCGTAGCACCAAATGAATGATTTCGGGCCAGAAACACACACATACAGACAATATCATAAGAGAGTAAACAACAGCTCATCTAACATTATAAAACTATCTTTCACTTAAAGCGTCATCCAGCAGCTAAACCTTGACAGTTTACAAATAAACCCATTCCTGGCAATCTGCTGATACTCCCACAATTTGGTATCATTGAAAAGAAGCATTGTGCTGAGCCGTGCTTATGTTTTGCGTGTTTCGCATCATCGCTCTGGTAGGCGTCTTAAATCGATGAATCGCAAAGAACAAGTAGCCCAATCCTTAAACCCAAGCTAGATTGGAGAAAACTGTCTATAACTCTGTTCCAAAAACATAAGCCCTCAATTTAACACAGACACACTCACGAATACATACCCCACGAGCCGGCGGTTTGGCCAGTGGTTATCCTTCCCAGGCATCTTGGCCATGCGCCGTACCTGTGGCCCGATACGGAAGACGCTTGCACGAAAATTGATGGTAAGAAGTTTGTTCGTTTGCTGATTCGTTCATTGATTACGTGTGGAAAGAAGCTAGAGAGGGGGTGCTCCGACTACGATGACGATGTACACATTTGGCTCCTGCCGTTCATGGTAGATAAAGGATCGGGTGCATCATGTATGCATGCACCTTTTGGGTAAAGATAAAAGATTATTGCACCGAAGGCATCTTTTTCATCTCACTGTCTATCGATGCACGGCTCCCCATGGCCTTGCCCGGTTAGTGCCTGCTTTTTCAGGTGCACGGCAAGGATCGTAATCTTATCAGAGCAAGAAACAACATCCTGGCAGCAAGAAAACTGGACACTCGGCATACGCTCCTTTCTCAGAAGCCAAGAAAAAGCACCCGCAACGAATGCGGAGAGCGTGATACGGGAAGAGGAGGTATAGTTTAAGAAAATTATTAAGGATTCGATTTCTCCAAGGCGTGCAACCGGGCATCGATCCATCTGGCCAGCGCTTGTACCGAAAGCATCGATTGGTATTGGGAATGCAGGGAGTTGGCAACGACGGAAGAGACGCTTGATGAGCCTAGGATGCGTATCGGACGCTCTGGTTTGACTGGGAAGCATATGGCTGCTGCTCACCTGTCGGTGTACTGCTCACCGGGTGCCTGGTGTGGGGGGGTGTACATAAAATTGGACCTCATCGCTTTCTTCCCGACGGCATCCACTCCGTGCCATTGCAAAATCATTTGCTTTTGTAAGATTTCTGAGACGAAATTTTAGAATCTACTCGAATTAATCTTAAGACCAACGCTGGAACCATGCACATCCACGTCCAACCGTCTGGGCTACATGCTCATGCTGTGGATGACCCTTCCCATATGCTATGTACATGCGTATGCGTTTCAGTAGGGTGTGAGTGGTTTTTTGATGACGTCCAAGAAAGGGAAGACACTGCCGTCTCTATCCATGCTACCAGCTGAATGCTTTACACCTGGAATGGTTCGGTTGGGCGGTAAGATACTTAAAGAATGGAAGAATGGGATGGATGAGGGAGTGCTCTTGACCGGTGTGAAAACTAACCGAAACCAAAGTGCAAACCTCGTGAGGGAAAAGGGGGAAAGATTTTCTTATCGGCGATGATTTTCACAACACAAGACACAAAAGGCAAGTTTCATCCTTTCGTCGGTGTGCACGCACTGCCTAGCAGATACTGCCTAATTGGAATTGGAACCAGGGGGAAGGGGTAGGGGTTTGTAGTAGAAGGCGAGACTACCTTGCTGGATAGGCATAATATTTTGAAGAATCCTCCACTTTCTTCTCCACAAGATGTTGCACATGAATTGCCTCACGGCAGCTATCGGGCATATGCGCCCCCCTTCTTGCACCGCCCTCCGCCAACCAAACTCCGGTTTTCTCCTTGTCCAAGTCCGATGGTGCAATGGACACGGTCGATGTTTCGAACCCTCTTATGGTAAATATAAATTAAAGGATACCACCTCAACCCCTCCATCCATCTCCCCCTTCCTAATCGATTGGGAGGGCACCTTCGTTTGGGCAACCTTCTTACCGAGTATGCAGACGAAACAATGTGAATTTATTGAGATTCATGAACACAATGCACGAAATCTGAAGAATACGGTCCCACCCATCGCTGGCGCCGGCATGGACAAACAGTCTCCGGATGCAAAGCAGTCTTGAGAAAGCCTCACAATCAATAAGAAACCCGAACGCATCGAAGAATTGATTGATGATCAAGTTATGATCGGTATTTATTACACAGCCTACTGGAAAGTCTTGTTCTTATACGACTGGCAGCATTCCTTCCATTGTCGTAACGATTTCCACACTCTCACCAAGCCATCTCGGGTAAGAGGTAATTGGAAAGTCTTCCTGCTAATCTGTTCCAACAGTGGTCCAAAAGTTTCCAGAATATGTTTCTTTGATAAGAGAGAGGCTTCCAGTAGACTGCTGCTCAATCTGCAACTCACCTAATGGCTTCTACACTTCGAAACAGCGTCTTCATACACAAGATACCCGGAGGAGTGCTTGTTTTTGTCTTCGATTAGCAAGACGTTGTCCAGTCGACCAGGGCGGTGGCAAGGATTGGAAATTTCATTAATTTTGATTTTAAAAAGACACGTAACCAAACCCATGGCTCGGGATAGTTATTTCTTCAGACAGAGCGAAACAGTTTGTTGGTGCATGCAGGAACTATCGTCTTATCATTTTAAGGAGTGTGAGGTTAGATGCCAGAGGAAGACAAGAAGTAAAAGAGATAGAAAGAGAGAGAGAGAGAGAGAGAGAGAGAGAGAAAGAGAGATGAGCGTAAGAGTGAGAAAACGAGAGAGTAAAGGCAAATCTAATTGCTCCTTGTAAACTATGCATGGCTCCCAATATCCTTTCAATGACTTTGGTAGGACTTGTGCCACTCAGGCCTGTCTTAAATTATACCCCATTCCTTCTAGCCAAGGCTAGATGCACACTTCTACCCCACGTACAGTGCAGGTTCACGTGCGAGATGAAACAGTTCCACCATCTTCACCGGCACCTTTCTTATGCACAAGCTCCTTGGGCTCGGAATGAAAGAAAGTGGGCGCTTCCGAAGTCGAATGCAAATGACACAAGACGTTCGGACGCCACATAAAGATATCGAACCATCCCAGGGAACCATCTTTGCTTGCATTCAATTTTCGTCCCCAAGAAAAAGCCTTTGGTGCATCCGATCCTGGAAATAGCTCGGATGAGCCGGGATGCCGGAATAATCTAGCCAAGCCTGGGCCGAGCAAATGTGCGGCGTAGTGACCGGAATTTTGGTCGTACATAAAACCCGGTGCACAACACCATGCGTGTGTGCGTGTGTGAGCCCATTCGTCGGACAATATCATCCCACCGAAGACACTGCTGGACATCGAATGCGAAGAAACTCTATTAAAATGCGTTTCGAAATGCCAAACCAAGATGCAAATGTGGTTTAAAACCTAAATTTGTACCCCTGCCATCCGCTATCCTCTCGGATTTGAATCTGCCCCGCAGAGCACGACCTTTCCACCGGCTTTCGGTCCTGTGGAGTTGCAAATGCAGTACACTGCGTGGCACGGGCAATGTCCGACGGCAACACGATACCAAGAAGACTTTCTCGGAGACATAGGAAATGTCGCTCAAGTACGAAATAAGATGAACAGGTTGTACGTGCCGGCAGCGTGTGTGAGGTTTGGAATGCAGCACAATATGTTGCACACACACAATCATTGGTCGTAGGTCGACTCGGTTTAGGTTCAGGTGGAATCGTAACGTTGTTTGAAGATGTCGGAATGAGTTTTCAAGATGACACGTTTTCTGGCAATCGATGGAGGGTTCATTTGCTATTTGATCGACATGTATATTTAAATATGAAACAGCATGTATCGCCCAGCTAGGAGCGGGCAGTTGTACATTACTATCTAATCATTTTAAATTTCTTATGGATCAAAATACGGTTTGATGTGTTTTTATTACATTCTAATCATGATTTCCAATTGCAATTTTCATCCCAAACTATGTGTACAACATGTACGTACAACCCTCAACAGTTTCCAATATTAAACAAGCTAAGATTATAGTCACCATCTCGTCCGCACTCGTCCATGCGTTAACCATCGGAAAAGCAAAATTTCTTGCAAAACAGTGGTACACTTCACTTCAAATCTTGCTCCTATTGCAGCGATTGAACCAACAACAACAGCCCTCTATTCGTCGACTGCCAAATGGAGTGTCCTCACCCAAAAGGCAATCCGAATGCAATTACAACACCCTGTCTCACAGCTCGCTGCTTTCCGCTTTCTTAACGATTGCTCTTTTCCAGTTACAGTGCCCCTTCCCCTCCTCCTCATCTATACCACTCACACTGACCTCAGAAATGATGCCAAAAATTGAAACATTTTATCAAGCGCAAGAAACTAGCTCAGTACCAAGCCTTCGGTGCAAAAGGCGAAACAGTCGGACAAGACTTTGCCACCGGAGAAAGAAGACTATATCCAGATGGACGGATTTGTCCGTCGAATGAAATAAGAGTGCGTGTGGTGAGAGGGAGGAGGAGAAATAGTGCAACCCTCCCATCCTTACACAGGATTACACAGAATGGGACCACAGCCACCCCATTTCTCGGTTCCTTTCCTCTTGCTAATCACATTTTCGGAGCTACCACCACGTCGATCGAAGACATGACCACACGAAATAGCGTTCAATAGCCATGCATGCATGCCCGGTGGGGTGAGTGCTTTGCAACAAATATCCAGCCACCCGCAACCCTCGGCTTTAAACATCGTAACAAACCGCAACCGGCCAACTTCTCACAAAGGCAATGCTTTCTCTTTCACACTTACCTTCTCGACTTGCCACTCGAAGACACCCATCTACCTACCTGTTCCCCTTAGCAGACACCTTACAGAATACCCAAAACACACACCTTTTTCGTAAATTCCACCCCACAGGGCAACTCCAACTGGGTTGAAGGAGGATCGGGGTAGACATCTTTGCGGAAACTGTGCGCGCCGGACAAAGGGCAGACCGCTTGTGCACGGTGCAGCACAACAACATTCGATTCTGCCCGAATAATTTATGGCACAATTCGAGTGTGTGTAAAACCTACGTAAACATGTTATTATGTTTATGATAAGGATTTTCGGTGCATCAGAAAGGTGCACGATGCAAAGGGGTAGGCAGGTAGGCAGGTGCAGGCATTTTGGGGAGGCGATTGGGCGGTCATCCGAAAATTTCCTAGCCAAATGGTCAGTCGAGATAAGGAAAAGGCGGTGGCCGACTGCGTTACGATGCATTGTGCATGGGTCACATCCCACCCCTCTCCAAATAGGTCCAGGCGAGTGTTGGGAAAGGATTTCGGAAACTAGATCCTATATACAATCGCACACGAAGACATTGCAGCTGCTGGTTATTGCCCCATTCTAAGACGATGAAATCCATCCGTTTTGTGCATCCAGCCCACATTGCATCCCAGTGTCGCCGTCTTTGTAGCTTCAAGCATGGTTTCTTCGATTTTCGATTCACCCCGGATCCCGGATGTGGAACACGGAGATGTGTGTGTGTGTGTGTGAGAAAGAGAGAGAAAGAGAGAGAAAGAGAGAGAGAGAGAGAGAGAGAGAGAGAGAACATGAGATAGACGGGCTATCGACTGGACCAATGGGTAGTCGGGTGTGGGAAAGAAGGTAGTTGAAATGCCCCCAGAAGGCAAGCAGGAATTGATATAAGGCATAAGGCAAGGCGTATAAGCATCGGTGCCTCTAGAGTGGAATGAGAATGAGGTTCATTGGGTTTGAAATTTTCTTCGAGCTACATTAGTGTACGCACACAGGCCGGTCACAGGCCTAGCTGTAGCTCGGCTTTAGTCCTTTCGAATATGCACTTTCTTCTGGAGCAACACTCCTACTACACCTCACCCGCCCCTCTATTGTATAGAAAGTCGAACTTTCATCTTGCCAGTTCCAAGCGACGAGGACCACTCTAACCAGGACCTTGCTGCGACACAAGACATCATCAAGACTTCTGGTCTGATCCTTGCGTTTGTGCGTGCTTCCTTCTTCTCAAACATTTTTACCCCGTTCCTTTTCCACTACCCACGCACCCAGTGCGAAAGGGTACGAATTTTCGGATGCATTTCGGATGCATCAATAATGTAGGAGGCAGTCGAAATTAGATTGTAAAGTGCACACAGTGGGCGTTCGTAGCAATTGCTCGTTTTCTTGGGGCAGAGACGATGGCCAGTAGGCCATCATGTGTGGCTGTTTGCAGCAGCAGGATCGGGACGAGCCCGAGCCCCCATTCCCGCCCCAATGTCGTACTGCATCCTGTTTTCTTTCATCTGGAAAGAAACCCCCAAACGGAGATGTTGATGCTACACAATGCTCCGCTTTTGGAGGCCGCCCGTCAGGGGATGGTGGCGGTGTATCGGTCGGTCAGAATATTTCCAAACACCTCGCATCCCCCCAACGCTTCCTCTCCTCCCTCGATCAAAAGGAGAGAGAGTGAGAGTGGGGCACTTTCTTCGATACTGCCGGCACAAAACCGTTCCTAATCTTCGTCGTTCTTCTTTACTGCCCGAGATAGCCGAGAGGCGTTTGGGGCTACTACTCGGACAGCAATGCAACGAAGGTTTGTGGTTTTTCCGGCCGAAGCCGAAGAGCACACCGAGAAGACTTTTCGAAGACTTCCTTGGTGCGCTAGATTAGAAGGAGCAGTCTTCTTATTCTTGCTTCGTCCAGTGCTACATCTTCTACTCCCTTGCTTAGTGTACCGTTCAATGCAACACAGCGATGCTTCGCTCGCACCAGCCCAAGGTGGGATGGTAAATTTGGGATCGGATCGAAGATTTGAAATTTCCTTAGCTCCATCTACCCTGCTCCTTACCGGCATGTTGAGCTTACTGGAGGGGGTGGCACACCGATGCGTATATTTGTGCGTGCGTGTTTATATGCATGGAGCTGGTAAGATTTCGATCAAACACACAATGCAACGCCGGGGAAAGTGGTGAAACACGGTTGAGACGACAGCACCTAAGGATGTGTGGCCAGAAAATGCAATTTTCGAGAATCGAACCACCCCGTCACCGTGCCACCATCCAGCATCCGTGGACAACCTGTGGGCGGCTGTGGTAAGGGCATCATGGACTCATGCATTCATTCTCATTCCTTCCGGTTTGGTCGCCTAGGTTCGGAAGACTTTTGGGGCCGTCAGCTTCAAAGAGCTATGCGCCAAGAGAGTATTCGTGTGTGTGTGTGTGTGAGTATGTTTCGGCTGTAGGGGGTGGTAATCGAGGGCGGACAATAGCAAGATGAAGAAGTACGTGGCCATTTCCTCCAATTTTCGGTAGGAGCAGCAGTCGGGACAATACTAAAAGGGGTTCCCCAACTCCATCTCAACCTCCTCTTCCTCCTCCTCCTCCTTGTGGTGGTTGACAAGCTTGTAGTGGTAGTCTTTCCTTAAATAACAAGGGACGAAGACGATGTTTGCACGATTGGAAGGAAATTTGCCACCGACACACAGGAACAGTAGTTTGAGAGTGGTCTAGGAGTATGTGTGGGAGGACGAGAGGGGGTGAAGTAATAATGAAGGTGCCGGTGCCGTTTTTGGTGATGATGGAATTGCTATTGGTGTTGATATTTTTGATATTCTTATCCGTGCCAATGCAATGGGCCTCCCTACCCTCCCCGACTAGCGTCTCGCGTTTCGTTTCCTACCACTCTGCTGCATACGCACAACACGTGCGCACACGCGAAGCCAAAGCACGTACAAGCAGCAGTGGCATCGTCTTTACAAAACACCAGTGCACCCGTCGCGTAAGGAACAAAACATACACACATCTTTAGCATTCAGCAAGCCAAATCGAACGCACACACTGGAAGGGACGGGGTTAGAGGACGATAAGGATACATCAAGATTGAGAGCCGAAATACGCACACACAAATCGAGATGGACACAAGGGGAAAAAACACATAGACATGAGTGTGCGTGCATGTGTGTTTTTGTTAGTGTGTATGTGCGAATGACAGAGAGAGAGTGAGAGAATGAGGGAATAAGAGAGAAAGAGCAGTCCACGTTAGCGAAAGCCGTAAGATTCAACCGGTTCCGTACGCAGCAGCGTCTTGGTTGCGGGACAGAAATAATAATACTTAATGCAAACTAATATTGAAATAATGAAATGCATTATCGATTTTCTATTTATTACTTATGTATGTGCGTAGGGTCCAGTTTCGGAGCTGAGGCATGTTTCGCACACCCCCCCCCCCCCCACCCTTCCCTCTGGTACACGGTGCACACGTACCACTCTCCACAACATGCGTGCTACTCAGCACCGCAGGCAGGATGTAAGCCCCTTCCCCCCCCCACCATGTACGTCCTCTCTCTCCTGCATGGTGTGCCTTTATCGAATGGACATGGGTGGAGCAGTGGGCTGGTGTTGAGATGATGCACCGCGTTTAGTGCAACTGCAATTCGTGACCGATGAACCATTGTGCGGGAGGGATGTGAGAAGCAAGAAAGTTTGGCAAAATCGTGTACCGTACCGCGCGCGAGAGCGAAGGGGGAGACGGACACGAAGGGTGAGTCGTGTTCCCGAACGCACTTTGCGCTTGTTACGCATAAATGAAGCCTTCCTTCCTTTCGTGCTTCCTTCTGGTCGTTCGTTTTACTGCACTACAGCCGAATTCCTTGGCTTGCGTATTGGCAGCGTACACAAAATCGTTGCCGAGGATTTTCACTGCTTAAGAACCCAAATCCGGTGCGGTGTGGAGTCTCCGCACTCGAATTTCTATTTTCCCACCAGCACCTCTCTCTCTCTCTCTCTCTCTCTCTCTCTCTTTATATATCTCTCTCTCTTTCTCTCTCTCTCTCTCTCTCTCTCTCTCTCTTTCTCTCTCTCTCTCTCTCTCTCTCTCTCTGTTTCTCATCATCCTCCACGGTCAAATGATTTCGCCCATACACGTGGAACAATAACAGGCAAAAAGGACGTGGTGGACGGGGTGGACGGGATGAACGGGAGGGAGCACTGCATAGAACTGCATAAAGAAAGGGGTAGCAGCGATCCAGCGAGGCACAGCACGCGTAAATGACATGCACACACGCACGGGGATGATGAAAATGGTCTCGCGCCTTAGGGCAGGCGGTTCTGCGATGCGTGCGATGGAGGAGGCGATGGGTGGTGGTGTGCTACTGGCAGCAAGGATGGTGGCTTCTTTTTTTGTTTTTCTTTTCTGCCTCTACTTCGATGCGTGTGCAATCGTTGTACCGCATCTACCATTATGCGTGGAACGCATTATCTACACGGGTTTTTTTCTCGACTTCGTACGTTTTTGGTGCAAACACTCGATGCAAAATACTACATTTTGTTACCTTTCCCTTATCTGCTGGTTCGGGCGATAGAAGGTGGGCTGCCGTTTGTGTTTTGCTTTTGAATAATAACCTAAGCAACCTAAAATGCGCCCCGGCAGTAGTGAACCGCAGAGTGTACGCAGAGTGCACTAGCCATGGAGTGCGGAGAGCAGAAAAAGTACGCATTTTTAATATGCCTTCACCAAGTCGATCGCTGCTATGAACGATAAGAAGTAGAAGGGGGGAGGAAATCAGCGGCACACGGCAAGGAACACGAAACCTCCTGTGTAATGGTGGGTAATGCAGTAGCTGGCAGTGCAAGGGAGGAGGAGAGTTTCCTTAATTATTATCCTTGCCGCCACGCTCTCCCGGCAGTGCTTAACCAACCGCGTCTAGCGTGTGCGGAGCCGGCACAAGGACTTTACAGTTTTAACCGAATAGGTTAAATGGGTCAAAATTGCGTGTGGTTCGAATTCGTGCCCCGTGCACGTCTTCCGTTTGCAAACAAAATTGTGTGTGAGTGTGTATGTGGGGGTGGGGGAGGGGGCTTTCTGGGTACCCGCACTCATGCCAGGCAAGCCACCATTGCATTCGACGGTCGAACTGTGCCGTCACCATGCCGGTGGGTGCTACGGAAACGGAAAGTAATTAAAATTTGAAAATAGGATCGATTCGAGCTATCGAAGGGAAGCAACCTCCCTGAAGGGGTTGCTACACTCTTATTTATTTGTTTCTGTTGCTCCCATTGAGAATAGATAAACTTCTAGCAGTTTGGCGGGATCGGGGAATAGAAAACACAAATCCGCCATAGAACAACAAATGTATGAACAGTGTACAGTACAGGCTGATCTGAAAAGCAGCAGAAACAAAAAACACATGACTACTATCTTTCCCTGTCGAGAGGGGAGCCCGTCAACAACAGAGTAGGCCATTACAACCTCAACTCACAGCGGTGTGTGGTACAAAGGTACAAAAAATTACAACGTTAATGTAAAGCTAGAAGCTTGAAAAAATATCCCATGTTCATTTGGGTGCCTTTTTTCCCTCTGGCCTCAATTTGTGAACCCTACGCTGAATAAATGTGCCTATTGTAGGCAGATAAAAAAAAACACAGTGCACAAACGTACACACACATGCATACATGCCACATTAAGGGCAGGTGGCAGGAGATACGGGTGGGAGAGTCATAGTAAATGATTATTGATTAGCAAAGTTCTTATGGGCTCCCTGCTTTTCTGCCCCTCAGTATTCAGCTTGGCACATTCCTCATTTCAACCGCTTTTTAGCATGTCTGTCGAAGAAATTAAACGTAGCGAACAGGGACGCCAAGAGAACGCACGGAAAGGCTGGAACTGATTTGTAATTAGTTGAAACATCGATTTTGAAATATCACACACACACACATACACGTGCACACAGTCTTTCTTCTGTACCCTGTCTAAGGAAGCAGCGGTAAGGCCGACGGGGCGACTGTTTCTTACTCGTTCGAACATTTCTTACAATAAACCCTACCACAAACGTGTTTCAGTAAGTACAAATTGCAATCAGTCTTGCAAGGATTCATTCTTGTTTCATGCAATCACGATCAAACAAGCTGGGTCAATTGAATGATTCGGATTCAATTCAGCTGTGTATAGGGAAGAACTCCTTTTCCATCTTACGTGCTTGTCAACTCGTGATGTAAAAAGTACACTTTACTCAAGGAAATGGTTGTAATTCTACTCTATATAATTGCACTCTTTCCAACAAATGCTCTGTATTTTATTGTGAAAACATTAGAACTGTAAATAAATTGCCAGACTGGCTGATCTTCCTCTCTCTCCCTCTCTCGTTCTCTGGAATGCTAACATTTCATCAAACAACTTTAACGTTTTTCTCGGTTAGATGGGGCGTATGTTTCTGTTTCGGAGCTATGTTTAAATCTCTTTCGTGTGTTCCATCCCCGTCTCCCCGCACAGGACTAGAACGTGTCGCTGAAGAATTGATGGGACGCAGGAAATGGAAACACTATCAGGACGTCCTAACGCGACAACAGTTGAATCTGCTGGATCCCAGCACGACAAACTCCACCGAGGACGATCTACTGACCGGCACGACCGGTGTTGCTGCCGCCGCCGCCGCAGCAGCTGCTGCAGCCGCGGCCGCCCAGCTACACCAGGGGCAGCTGATGAACTCCGCCAGCGCTACAGCCGCTGCCACAGCCCTCGCGCTAGCTGGTGGCGGCATGATCGATCAAAAGACCAATCATCCCGCCGCCATTGTGGCCGCAGCCAACGCTGCGGCCGTGGCTTCCCTCACTACACCTGCCGCTGCCCAAGCCGCTGCCAACACAACTGCCGCGACGGCCATAGGTAAGTTCCGGGAGCTTGGCACCACAATTGGTGGGCGCGACGTATTTTAATGACCCCCTGCTTCCCCCGTACAGTGAGAAATGGGCACTGCCAGCAGGACGACGTAGATGTCGACCCGAAAACTGCTGCCTCCGCCAGTCCCGACAGTCCGCGGGCCGCCAACTGTATGGCGTCGGAAAAGATCAGCCCTTCCAGTGCCAGATCTCCCCGGCACGGCAAGGACGATCGTGCCGCTTCGCCAGTATCGCGCAACTGTCATACCAATGACAACGGCACGGCGACACCGAGGACGGGAGCGACCGACGCGGAAGGAACGTCTCCCCTGTCTGCATCGCCCCCGGGCACGATCGAGCGTGATCTCGCCAGGCCCAAGTCGACCTCCGGCACCGAGCAGGCAGCTCTCGTCGAGCCTAGCATACCCAACACTCCTGATCGTGGTCGCGCATCTTCCGTCGCGAGTCCGGACGTGCGGGGAGAGCAAACTGCTACCGAGCATGCCGAAAGTATGTCCATCGTGAAACAGGAACCCATAGGTAAGTTGCCGTTTCCTCTCTTGATCCAGCGCTGTCCGTTACCCGAATCCCAAAAAGAGTTGGTTTCGTTTTTCGGCTCCAAATGGTAATTTCGTCCAATCCCATTCCACAGAGCATGTAGATCCCTCGCCCATCAAATCTGAGCAACCGAATCCAGAGGTGGCGGTCGTGCCGAAGCTGCCTATTGTTGGAACCAACAACAACAACAACATCATCAACAGTAACAACAACACGATCCAGCATCGCAGCAACGGGATGGCGATAGAAGACGGTTCCGCCGGCACCAAACCGCTAACAGCGGAAACACCGGCCGAGCCCGAGGCGGCTACACCGGTCGATTGGAAGCCACAGGACAAGTGTTACTTCTGCGTCGACGGCAAGCTGCTGACTGTAAATGAGACGGGTGAGCTGGTGCCAGAATCGGGCCCGGCTCCAACCGAAGTAGAGCTCCGACTTAATAGACGGGTAAGCTTCGAAATATCTGAGTTTTTCTGGTTTAGTATTTGCTGCAAACAATTTACCCTGTTACTGCGCCCTGTTTGTTCCATAGGCTGCCGCTGCTGCCGCACTGGCCGAGTCCGATAGTGATACGAGCGAGAGCAGCGAGCCAGAGCTGCTGGCTAGTCTTCTGAGTGCCGGTGCGGCCGGTGGAATGTCGAACAAGTCGCTGGTAGCTTTGCTGCGTGAAGCCGGCGCCTCTCAAAATCTTCCCTCGCTGCAGTCGTTCGTGGCACAGTACACCGCGGCCGCTTCGTTGCAGGGTCTTCAGCCAAATCTTGCCCAGCTCTACAACCGTAAGTTTGGGTCATCCTCCGTAATTCAGCTCCTGCTCAGCGCGTTGTAACTCTTGCCTTACTTACCTATCTCATCTCACTCTAGCAGCGCTATGGTATTCACAACTCCAGCAGCAGATGTCACCGAGCGCGGTCGAGATGCCAGCTGGGGGAGCCGCAACGGCTGCCCTCAGTCCGACAACGGCGGCCAAAATGGCGGCACAGCTCGGCGCGGTTGGAGGCACTGGGGAGCAACCGCTCGATCTCAGCGCAAAGCCGGGCACTTCCGGCATGACATCATTGCTCAGCAGTATGATGGATCCGAAGCACTTGTACAAGTAAGTGACGCATTGTTACGTATCTTCAGTACAACTTGAACGCACGATTGTACGTTCGCCCTCTATAACGCTGCATTGCAACGATTTCAATTTTCTTAGGAGGAGCAGGTATGATGGCCTGATGGTAATCGAACCCAATTCTTTCGATGAACGAGATACAAATTGCCAATGGCCATGGCCGGCCCAAACGGTGTCGTCCATGTCGCTATTTTTTAATTGAATTTTACCCCGTTGCTTTGCGATTCCCCGCTCCGTTCTTTGCATTGCAGTGCAGTGCAGAAGAATTGAAATTCGATACTTACAGCCGCGGTATCACACACCCGGTTGACCCATTAAAGCGCACCACCGCATCGTGTGGAAAGGCACGGAGATAATGAAAATATACTGGCTGTCGATTGTTTTCCCATTTTCCCTAACTGAAGCCCCACGAGCGTCACAGTTCGCTTTTGCCACTGTAACCTTGTCCGCCACACGGAAGGTGGCAGGAGGAGTGTTTCGTTAAAAAAAGAAGCTCACAATGCTTCCGTGCCGCGCAACCTGATCACGAATTCCACTTCAAGCAAGCATATCGTGTCAGGGAAAACAAAGGAACTCTCGCATGTCCTTCCCGA
This sequence comes from Anopheles merus, assembly GCF_017562075.2. Lineage (NCBI taxonomy): Eukaryota > Metazoa > Arthropoda > Insecta > Diptera > Culicidae > Anopheles > Anopheles merus. The sequence continues at coordinate 55,268,871 of NC_054082.1, forward strand.
TCTCTTGAGGCAATCGAGCGATAGCGATTCGATTGATTGGTTTTGATTCACTGCCGACCATTCGCACCCGCATGTGTTGCACCGAGGTGGCGCTATTTTGGTCCCCGGCCCTTACCCGGGAGTTGGACCTAGTCTTTTTTACGGCAGCAATCCTTTACTCCAAGCTCCAAACCTTCGCAATTAACAGTGATTTCTCATTAACACGTTCTCCTCGTTGAGTGACGTTGTTGTCCGCAGCGTATGTACTCGTGCCGATTGTTGAACAGGAGCTTGCTCTTGTATCATGTATCCCTCGGTCCACCCACAGTCCACACTTAAAATGGGGGATGCTATCGGGGAAAAAATCTATTAAAAAGTATAGCCATTTCCCTCGTTTTCACTTACACGATCGTCACACCATGGGCAAACTATCGTGCACTCGTTGGTCATTGCTATCGAAGAATAAATTTTTAATTAGTAATTTGAACGCTCCAGCTGCTAGCCAGCTGCTTGGGGTCGCTTTCTTTCCTCGCTGCTTCAAAGAAATAAGAGGATTTGCCTATAGCGGTTCGTTCTTTGTTTGTTTTACTTAATATAGTGCTGATTGCTGCCACATTATCTTACGCGATGCGATGGAGAAATGGTTTCGATACATAAGAGTAAATAATTGTACATAGATCGAGTGCACTTGAATAAAATCTAGAGAGCCCTTTTGCATTTACTTTGAGAATTTCTATGAATTTGAAGAAAAAAAATCTTCGCTTCAACGTAAAGGAACACATCATAATCAACGGTCATAATTAGGCTGAAAATGAAACGATCGATGGCTGTTCATCAGACAGTAGAGCCATTCTAACGATTTCGATCAATGCAAACACACGCTGGATGAAAAATGTTGCGTCTTTGCGGTTTGACAGCTGCCCGTGATTTCTTAACACATCGTAACATTTCGCTGAGGTTTGCAAACTGTGCTGGCCAGATTTTTATACGCTCGCATCATTTGTCAGAACGAGGCGTCCCCCGTGTATTTCTTTCAGCGTGTTTCGCATCCTAACAAACACGTGATCCGTTGCACTTGTCTTTGCTTGCCGAGAGGCAATGCACTCCAATTGACCCAGCGCAGTCCCCCTGCCAGTTGTAACCGAGCCGCACATGCAAATGTGTCTTCCTGCACATGCTGCGCCAACGCCAACAAGCATTAAAAAGAAAGGAGCGGCACAACGAAACACAAAACCCTTACAAACAAACGCATACGCACAATTTCGCATCTGACGCGCTGCTGCGTTACACTATCATTTCATCCCATATGGACCTTTCCGATCCCGAAAATACCGCAAAGTTCGTTCACTTCGCATCTCTAACGGGAGGCGAATCTTTTCGTGCAGTTTTTGAGGCTTCCACGCTTCCCCTTCCTGCTCCACGTGTCGTCCCGCCCGCTCCACTGACTCGGGCCACTGGCTGGAGTCGTGGTGATGCAGCAGATGCGCGCGCGTGAGGTTAATTTGCCGCCAAAATAATCATCATAAAAACGGCAGCAATAACGGCAATAATCATCATCACCATCATCATGTTGCGAAACGGGCTGCAAAGCGTAGCACCCAAAACAAAACGAAGCATCATCGCTGGAGCATCGTGGCCCTTGCCAAACCCGGTGTATCATCGCCATTGACACGGGAACGCGGCCAAATGTGTCAAAAACTTGGTGCTCTGCACAGCACTTTGCCTTCGGCCTTTTCCAGCACATTGCCTTTCCACTTTCACCGTATTTTGTTTTTCCGTTTTTTTGTTGTTGTTGTTGTTGTTGCATCCATCTGAATAAATGCCCTATACCCCCGAAACGAAACTGATGCGATGCCAAAAACAAAAAAAAATTCAACGGCTACAATTTGGCCGACGGTAAACGAATACATGTTTCTCTTTCTCGTACATTGGTAACCCTTTCGGGGGTAACCCTTTCGCTTTTCATTCCCGTTTTGTTTGGCTTCTCGGTATTACATCCCGGTTTGCACAAAAAGTGCATATGCAGTGCAAGGAAGCCGAATGCAAGAGGGACCAAGAACGGCAAGACGACAAAGTAGTCGGTCGAGGTCATTGCTCTCGGGCATTTTCTCTCAACTTTCCTTTTCGTTCGCGTTCTGACTTCGTGGTAGTCGATCGGCTGAAAGTTGCACGGAAAACAAAACGAAAACAAGGCTGCTTGCATCAACCATTACACAATTTAGGGGAACACTGGGAAATGCATCTTCCAAATTTAATTTTTAATCGTATATTTCATTTTGCTCTCCTGCTTTCACTTTACATGTTGGGGCGCGCGTGTTGAGTGTTTTGTTGCAATGCGCTTAGCGCACGCAACTACATGTGGTACACATTTGTGTAAGCTCCAATCTTTGATCGTAATATAATAGTCTGCACATGATCTTAATTCCAGCCCCAAATTCAGATGCTTAAAAGCGGTTCAAAACGATTCCGTAGCTCCCTTTTAGACTCTTTATGTGTTCCTCTTTTAAGAATAACATGCGTACATTATTCCTCCCTTCTCGCACTCGCACGCTACACAGCGCTACATCTCTCAAAATAATGTGTTTCTTATTTACTTATCTACCACCCTAAAAGACACCTTCGAACTCTCGCTCTTGCTTGTTTGCCTGGCCTCGTTCTTTCATCATTGGTCGCAGTGACACTTTGCATCAAATGGGTAGCTTTTGCGGCAGCACCGTGCACCGTGTCACTGTACCGCATGACAAATTAGTACCAGCGCGTTTTATGGATCGTAAGTGTGTGATTCTTTTCACACCAATCTAAGGTTAACGTGTTGAGCGTTTGACAAATTGTAAGATTGAAGGTGACGGATGCATTCTTTGTCGACGAATTTATACGTGCAGTTGCGCTTCATAAATGCAGCAAAATATTGCACATTTGTTCTGGAAGATTTCCAAATTGATGCAACAAGAGTGAACAAGGAAACGGCAATTGCTTACTCGTCTTTAATAATCTCGTTTCCATTCCGTCAACCATTCCACCATATTACGCGACATTTATTGTGTGAAATGAATACTTTTTTGCATTAGCTACTGGATCCTCGTTAACTCCTAGAAATGAGAACAGTTCTGAGAATTAATTATCACCATTTATCCTTAGCACAATTATCATAAGAATTAGCTAAGCTCGTGCATATAGATGCATGCCATCGTGTACAATTGTGTTTCATGAATTGCAATGGAAAAATATACATTTTATTCCTGCATCCCGCCTGCAATCCATGCATGATCGGACCATTCTTTCGCCCGACATCATTCAATGTATTCACCCATGTGATATTCATCCATATTTCTTTTTTTCCATTTCCATTCTTTTCGCTGCAAAATGCTTAAACACCACCATCGGGTCAATAATGTTGTACCATCAAAAGGATTTTTCTATTCCATTTTATATAAAAATAACACACACACACACACACATGCACTGAAAATCTATTCCATTGTTTCTGGCTGTTAATTGAATGATGCACCTGTCGGAATTTCTCTTTTTCCACATTTTATTTCCTTTTTGCTTTTTTGTGCCTGCGGCCTTTGTCATTTGGAGTTTTTTTTTCGCCATGCAGTGCCACAATATATGCACTAGGTGGTGTCAGCGATGAACAAAAACAAAATTATTGAAAAAGAATTCAATGGATTTGCAACCATATTTTTGTTGCTTGCGTTTGCTTTTCCCACATCTGCCCGGCATGGATGTGTGCATGGACTGATGCGTGTTTTTTTTTCAAATCGTTCACAAAATAATCATTTCCGAACATAGTTTTTTTTGTGATGAATCACTTTTCTCGTAAATCGCTTTTTATGATTTTTCCGAACTCTATTCGCACCTATTTTCATTGGCACTTCGGCGGAAGCAATTCGCACCGGATGGACTTGAATGCGTTTGGTTGGAAATACGTTGAAATAATACAAACAGTCGCTATGTCACACACACACACACACACACACACACACACACACACACACACACACACACACACACACACACACACAACAATATTTATCAACGAGTGTATTCCAATTAGAAGCGGTGCTAGGCTCGTATGGTGAGGTTGGAAATATTTCATTTTATTTTGTTGCACTCCCCAACTCTCCATTGTCCACAGGTACACCTTGCCCTAACAAATGGTCTATGGATTAAAAATGGTTTTGTTTCTTTTTATCGAGCGTATGTTATCTTTGAAACCCAAACAGAAAAGGTGAAAGACTGACCGTTGTTTTAGCCTTCCTTTTGCGAATCTGTTGCTGTTTTGTTGCCGAATATTTGACAGCGGTACAAGCGCTACTTGAAAATGCACAAAACATGCATATACATGTTTCAGCGACACCAATCAAGCTGATATAATTGGCCATTTAATGGAACGCCTATAAGAACGATTTTATGTATAACAAACGTTAGTTTGCATCTTCCATTCTACGCGAATATATTCTTAGAAGTGTATAGTCAAAATAATATCTGGGATGGATCACATTCCTTTGAACGAAAACGACTTTGCTTTGAAGCAAATGAAAGCCACCTGAGCACCACCGTAATGGTGATACGTGGCAAATTATCATCATGTTTTAAATAACCAGAAGGTAACACGATAAGTTTGAGTGCTTGGGTGTCATTGCGGGAACAGTTATCTTCCATATTTGCTCGTAATAGAGCGGGTGGTCGGTCGGTGCTGTCTGTAACGCAACGTATTTTCTAAACAGTCTTCCATTGCTGCATCACTAGTGCAGCAGGGATGATTCGAATGATGGCAGCCGGTTATGTGACCATAGTCCTACTCACCTTTGATCTCATTTCGCGAGGAAACGAACGAAAGGGAGGGAGAGAGCAGGGGACAGTGTTGGGGTGTTTAGCTCGAAAGAGGCTCGAATAAATTGTTAACGCAGCAAAACGCTCGGCCACACCAAAACACAACCGACACACCGCACAATCTCGGCCGGATGCGGATCAACCACTGATCGGCCATCAAATGTCAGCAACATTACGAAATGCCACTTGCGTAGCGCAGCGTTTCGCGCCTTTCGGACCACGATGATGATGGAGGGCTTACGTCGCGCTGTAGCGACCTCACAAACTCGCTCGTCGTCGTCGTGACCTTTTTGCGTTGATTCGTTTTCTCGCATGCTGTGTTTTATATTCCTTATTGCAATTTCAGACCCACACTCCTCGAGGTTATACCCTCCTCTCCTGTATGTTTTTTTTAGCCCGTAGTGTCTAGTGCCCGATCACCGACGGCACGCATATTTGGCCGCGATGCAACGTTGTGCCGGCCAATCTTCTTGGACAAAGAAACTGACAAGGGCCGAACGGCAGGAGAGAAAAAATCCCCCGAACCGATCGAAAGGGACAATCTTGCTATGGAGCGGGCGCAAGAGAGCTCGCACACACACAGCGCACATTGCCGCGTTAGCAAGCGCTTGCCGCATCGCATTGAACTACGATGGTGCGTTGCATTGCTGCAATTTTAATCGAAAATTACCTCCTGCGCCACCACTGCCACTGTTCAGATTCTTGCAACGTTCACCACCGCCGTCGGAACCCCGAAACATGCACAGAAATCAGACGTAGGGTTTAGGGGAGTACGCGAGTTTCATAAATAATAAATATGACCTTAAAATATTTAATCACATCGATTCGCATTCGACGCAAACGGTACGTCCTGCGGGGAGCGGCATAAGCATACCTGCTACCCCAAGCTTCAGGCCTTGTTTCTTGAGCCCAAGGCTCACATCCAACAAAGACTTCTATAACCCACTGCGAGAGTGATGAAAGGGGTAAACATACCTTGGACAGGCGTAACCCAGTGCTGTGCCAATTCCGCCATACGCAATGTGATAAAAGTTGTAACAAAAAATAAGTAGATGGTTCCATCTTTATTGATATGATGATATTGTGATAAAGTCATTCAAGAAAACGTTAAATTTACAAACAGCATTGACCGTTTATTGGCAACTTCTTACGAATGGACCATACTAATCTGTCCCAAAACGATGTAGTTTCTACTGCCTTTGTGTAAAATACCAAATATTGTAACAGCTAACCAAGTCTTACGGAAACTCGATAACATTGGTTGTGTCATTAAAAAGAAACAACATTAGTCAATATTCTTATGTAGTTGTATGCCTGGAGGCAGTTCAAACGATTGGACGTGGAACGTCTGATGTAATTTGAATTCGTTACCAGCAAAAATCGATAAATTATCAAAATTCTGCGCTCTCCCATACATGTATGGAGCACTAAGCTGTCGCCACCACATGAGGACGTGTCATCAAATTTTCATGAAAAAAAAACACACACACACAAACACACACAAATACCCCCCCCCCCCAAACCTCCCCCCATCGACGCCCGGGCCCGCCCTTCCAGAGAAAGGTTAATGAACTTGCCGAACTTCCGTTCAACTTACTACGTTGGTATTATATGTATGCTGCCTGCGCTAGCTGCTACCCGTTTGAAAGGAAAAGGAACCGAATCTTCAAAGGTACGCCATACGCGCGACACGTTACGAGCTACGTATGCAGCCAGGGGCTCGCCGTCCTCAGATGCATTTGCACTCGATGCAACGAATTTTTCCCCGGACATTCCCTTGGACCCCCCCATTCCAACGGCATCAGCCCAATCCGTGGTAGGGTGGTGGCTGACTCGCTTGCAACCGCTCGCTGTGATTGAAAACTGCGGAAGGAACTTCCTTTTGGGACGGCCCTTCCTTTTATTGGCTCAAAAGAAGAAAAAATGCATATACGATGCATTTATTCTCTCCTTTTCTCTCCTTTTCCTCGTCTGTGTATCCTCTCTGTTTCTCTCTCTCTCGTTCTTTTTGCTGTCAAATGCATATCTTTCTCTTCTTTCCACATGCCTTAGTCCTTTTTGTGATCCAGGATTTTAGATTCACCTTCACCACCATTCACCGGCAGTATCCTCCGGCTTCCCGCTCTGAGTGCATTTCACACTGAATTTGCATTTCTGTCACCAACACTCCACACAACACATCAACACACACACACACATACGTTTGCTTAGTTGTGTGAGGAGTTCACATGTGAGAGTGCGAAATTTCAACAAAAAAAAACACACACACACACACCCTTACACACTGCCTCGCCGTGGCCGTCCCAATCCATCGACCGCAATGTTTGGATGCATTTTTTTTTTCGCGTCACAAAAAGGGTGGAAAAAAGTAAAGCAAATTCTCATCAAAATTTTAAACTTGCACCCTTGCAACCTTCATCCCAAACGAGACGAAGCCCCGGCAGCACCATCATGGTCCGAAAACCTATACGCGGAATGCATCATACCGTGCCAGAGAATGGGATGACGACGTTCGAGCCTTGGAGGTGTGCTGCTTGCAGTTGTCGTCTTTCGTCGTCATCGTCGTCGTCGCCGTTGTCGTTGTCGTCGTTATCGTTGACGTCGTCGTAGTGCCCCCGATGGTTGGCTTTATACTACCGTTCATTAGCCACCATTCCACCGCCTGATGGTTCGTTTCCGATTCGCCTTGGACCCCAAGTGCCCGTTGCAGAAAAGTGCATTTCCATCTTCGGTCGACTCACCGCAGGAACAGAGCGGACACGTGTGTATGTGTGTGTGTGTAAGCCTGTCGCGCAAGCTATAGTCGTGCAGGAAACAACGCAAAAAAGTCCCAAGAAAGGACGAATTGTCGTACAATGTTTACGTCTCGCAGCTCGTAACCTACAAAAACTGCCTCCACTTTCCTACGGTACGATTTTTGTATGCCAGTTGCATGTCTCTCTCCTTGAGATTTATTTTGTCTTTTTGTATACATGTGTGTGTATATGTGTGTGTGTGTATATGTGTTGGTGAAGTTTTTTAAAGAACGCTTTTTTGACGGTGGCATAAATTACACTCCCACATGCATTTCTCCCTGTTTCGTGCTGCGACTCAGTGCCTCTGTCCTCATTCCTCTCCCCCCCCCTCCCCCCGGTAACCTTTTGCTATACTTTTCGCTATCTTAGTCTCTCTTGGCGCAGGGTTCTATCATTCCATTTCCTCCACATCCTAAAAACAGCCCACTCGTGCACACATACACACACATATACAGACACACAGTTACTCACTCCGTAATCCTCCATTGCAAAAATATCATCCCGAAAACAGCGCACAAGGGGCCATGGCCCACACATGCACACGTTGGGTATGTTTGTGCACACATGCATGTTAGAATGCATTTTTCGGTGGCTCGAATCAAGATCCCTTTCCCCTCCTACGGTTCAACGTTTCCGTTCCAGCTACCCGGTGCACCTTTGGTATGAATACGAATGCACACATGCACCGACTTCAATGCACCGAAAATGCACCAACATGCTCATTACAGTCCTTCACCCTTCAAACGAATAAACCACAAACTGAAGGTTCGAATCTTTGTGCATGCGTGTTTGGGGTGCCTTTTGCCTTCTTTCTACCTCCCTCGCCCTTTTTTTGTTTTATATTCAAGGTGTGTGTTTTTGTATGCGTTATTTATTTTTTTTTTTTTGCTTGTCTGAGCTGATTTTTTTTGCTGTACTTTTGGGTTTTGACAGCAATGAAAAGCATAATTGCTATGCTTTGGCACTGTCACATTGCACATTTTATACCACATGTACTTTGTAATGACTAGCACCAGTTATCCTTAATTTTTGTCCATTTTACCCAACAGAAATGCAAATTGCTGATGGAAACTGATGGTTGGAAACATGTTACATATGTGTAGATTATTTTAGTAAAAAAATAATGTATATCGTTTTTGATACTGTGAGTGTAGATTAAAAATCCACCGAGCTCATGTTTTGAGTTGAGAGAAAAAAACCGTCTATATATGCCTATGATATTAACACGTGCTTTATGATTTTTTTTGCACACCTTGCTCCGTACGGTCCTTGTATGTGTTTGTGAGTGTGTGTGTGTATGAGTTCTTGAAGAACTTTGCAAGGAACGGATGTACGTTCGAATATATCTAGAGTATGCGTTCGGTCGGTGCGGCGGATGGATGACGCTGCCTGAAGGCTAGTCGCCAAAAGATGCCGCCACCCACCTTGTGTGCCGGTGCCATCATTCTATCAGCGACATTTGCAATGTCGTCACAAGCGTGTGCAGCGTCGTCCGCCTCGGCGGATCATGTACCAAATACAGCATAGCACCGAATAGAAAACGCAGGACAAGCTATGGTCAGCCAGTAATGCCGGCGAGAACCGCTCGGAATACGAAGAATGAGATGTGAGAAATGTTATGTTTGCATTGCTCTTGTACAAAGCAACTACCAACGTTTCCAACGTTAACTTGTTACGGAAGGTAAAAGGTGATACGGCGGAAGAAAACAAGACAACGGGCCAGCCGTTTTGCGGCGTTTGCCTCACCCTAGGGACGGGAACGGATTCTTTTCTGCTACCTTTCTGCTACTGGAAATGCACAATGTAGTAATACCCGTCCGCCAAGGAGCCGAGTAGAGACCGGTATGCACCGAAACGTTAAAACATTATGAACAAAAAATGCATTCAGAAAAATATATGAGTTTTACTGCTCTTTATTACTCACACGAACGTTCATCGACACAGCACACAAACAAACGCATGTACACACGTACATACACAAGCATAAAATAAAACTCATTCACTTACACATATATGCCCTTATTTGCAGCCAAATGCATCGCGTTCCAAAAAGTTGGACAGCATGCCTCTAAGGGAAACTCTACCGTTAGTTACGTTCTTTCATTTTTTTTGCATTTCTGCTGACTTTCATGATTATCAATTTTCTTTTATTTAACACATATTTCAAACTCACTGATAAGCTCATAAGACCAGTTCGATAGAGTGTGGGGAAGATAGGGAAATATTATTTAAAAAGAAGTGTTTAGAGGATAGATACAGCATAAGACACAGGACCAAAAGGAGCAAATAGATTTATTAAGCCAAATGCGTGAATGTGTGGATCAGTGTGTTCTGTGTTACAAAATGAACGCAAAATAGTCAACCCAACCTTTCATAAAACATCAATTGATCTGCTAATCAGCTGCTTGTATGTCCTACGTTTTGTATGACTCCAGCTAGTATGCATGATAACAAGTGCAGATCTAAAAAATGACCTTTGAAGCACACTTGAATAGCTGTTACATTTCGCAGATCTCTGACAAAATTGCGCAACGTAGTAGTTTCAGTACAGCAAAGAAATAATGTGGCAAACGCCCCTCCTCCTCCCCCCAGCAACGGTCAACCTTAAACACAGAAAGGTAAATGATTATTTTTTAGCTTATCGTTTCTGTTTTCTTTCGCCCTGGTTTGCTACCAACGAAACGTTGTGAAGCTGCTAATATATATTAGCATTTCCTTCCAAATTATTTCAAACATGGTGAGTGCCGTAACCGTGTTTTCGACAGCTTATGCACATGTACATTTACATCGTATTGCTGCAATCCCCGCACTTGGCACGTGACGATCTGTACTGGTGTTACTTTAATGTGTAACAGTTTGTTGTTTTCCAGCGATTTAATATTGCCAGGCATATATATTTGTTTCATTGCCGTGTCTTCACATTGAGAATTCTTAATTTACCTCATGATTTAAACGCCTAGGCACGATTCGATTACCACCTAAACGATCATCAACCATTTCTAATCTCAAAATCAACATGGCCTCTGGCAGATTGATCAGCAATTTTCGGAGGCGTTCCTAATACTTTGTTTTCGGCCACTTTACTTTCCACCAGTTTCGTAAACGGATTCTTCTAAACCGGCCGCCATTAAACGACCGCATTGCAGCAAAACGCGACACAAAAGAGAACCGGCGCTAAAAAAAGAAACCGGTTCACTGTTGAACCAAACAACAACCATCTTGATCCGTCGATGATGTTGGTGTGCATATAACCAACGCTGTTGGATTGTAATGTAGACACCTCATCCACGACTTCAATTGTGCCTAAAAAGTATGTTACAATCGTATGTGTAAATGGAATTTTGAGGGCCTTAGTGTCAGCTGGGAAAATTTAACAATGAATATAAATGTTGTTTTTTTTAAATATTTCACTAAAAATATTCACTGTGTACATATATTTGTCGTGTAAAACAAACCACGATTGCTTCAACTTGCACAATTTGTACTTTCTTTTCTTGTTGCCGAATGCAAGTGCCAAAGCAATTCGTAAGCTTTTACATTCCTTACCTTCTTGCTATTCTTTCTAAGAGTCTTTGGACTCAATGTTTTTGCAATGTACGAGGTTGCGCTTCCTAGAAGAAAGGTGCCGAAAGCAAAGAAGAAAAAAAATCGATCCCCTATTGACAAACCAGATTTCGAGGAAATGTGTTGCACCCGATTACCATTAGAAGGGGATGCAACGCTGAACGCAGCGAAACGCGTCGCCTTACCACGTCGACCGTTTTTGTTTTCGGTTCCCACCAAACACCACCGATCCACCGAAAACTGCCTGCGAAAGTTTTCTGGGAATGACGCGACCACTTGAACCCGATTTCACACCCTCGCGCATTGGTGCATCCCTCCCGCAGTTTAGCCGAATTGGGCGGGGAGAGGAGCAAAGGAGGCATGTGGCAGGGTGGATGTGGTTGTATGACGCTGGAATTTGGGCCAACAGCCGAACAAGAGGCCTCACAAAAATCGACACGTCTAGACATGCTCTCCTACTGCCTGCGCCCTTGCGCATCCCCTATCGCATTAAAACCTTCCTTCTGGTCGTCGCCCTACGACTATGACACCCCTTTTCGGATTCTTCTTCGGTGGCCTCTCAAATGCGCGCTCGCTCTCACTCCCTTTCGCAGAGAGAGACGTTTATCTTGGCAGCTAGCTATTCAACAGCTCCCTGTTTTCCGCCACAGCTTTGACATTGTGCGAGAGTTTGTCGCAGCTTTTCTGTTTCCCTGCCTCCGCGCAGCTCTCCTATCCCGTTGGCTGGTTGTTATGTTTTTGTTTGCCCGGAAAGTCGCAGTTTTAACAACCGCCACTGTACCCTCTGCTTATGCTGACAATCGAACCCGAGGACGATTGAAAGACGCATAAAGCGCTCGGGATACGATACTACAAAAAAAAACCTCCACACAAGACATCCAAGATGCATTCTGTTGCACTGCACGACAGCTGGAGCGGCGAAATGTCCGGAGTAGCGGGGTAAAGCTGAGGGATGAATCCAGTAATGGCCGTGAGTGTAACCCCGAAAGCAACGACATAATCAGCACCATGGCCATTGATTCCACAGATGTCTGTGCATTTTGAACCAGGCAAACGTCGGGTCGTCGAGCGAATCAAGAACGAATTGAACCGAAACGAGACACGGAGCCAGATAAGAAGATTCTTCGATGCTTATGCCACGCCCGGCCCTCAAACATCGAAGGTACCCGCGTGCCGTCATGAAGTTGAGCTGGTCAGTAACCTGACGCGCTGGGCCATCGATACTGTACGCTAGCTCCCCGACGGCACAGTGGAAACGTTTTATGATGCAATTATCGCTTCGCCTGCTTCCCTCGCCCATCACCAGTGACACCGCTAGGGTTATATCTCCCTGTTTTTTTCACTTTGTTGGCCTTCCACCGCACGAGCTGGCGAACAACGGATGGTCAGACGGGATTGATTTAACGTCGCATCTATCAGTTTGAATTGGTTTTGCTACGATTCGGTTGATTGAAGTCTCTTCTAACCGTCTGCTGTGTTGCTACAACTCTAGCCGCCTGCGGTTTGTTCCAATGACTGGATCCTCCAAAAAATCTATTGACAAACAAACTACGCGTGTCTGAACAAAAACTATTAGAGAAAAATGGGAGAAAAACACACACACACACACCGCACGACACAAGTGCTGACTGTGTTGCCATAAAAATAGATCATGTTTCATTCGATACTGGGCGCAGCACAGCCATAGATGTTCCAGTTTTGGCGAACATTGAACGATGAATTCAAAGCCGAAGGGACCCGGAAATGCAAGTGTATCTTTTTGCGATGTATCAAATTCGATCCCAAATTTAGCAAAATACGTTCCCTTAGTCTTCTTTTTAAACAAACCAAAAATGTTCTGTTAAAGCTAAATTGTTTCACTCGCCTATACCGCTCCTTGTGCGACGTCAACAACAACAAGGATAAGGCAGCGTGAGGATGAAATCCTTCTCCTTTCGACGTACATCTCTTCGTTCTTCCACATTCGAGTTTAGCTGCTGACCGAATTAGGGCAAGTGGTCGTAGAAAGTGGCTTCCTTGCTGTTATTCCTACGGAGGCGGAGGTGGCACAGGCAAACACAGGTGGCTAGCTACTACCCACCCTCACCCCTTTTCCCCTATTTCGGTCGGTGGTTTTGAGTATCGTGCTTCATTTTTGCTACCGTGCTCACTACGCCACGTTATTTTTTTAGCCATATTCGCGCTTTTGTGTCGGAATGGCAGTCGTGTGCGCCTTCGCTTGTCCTGGTTCTGGGTTCCGTGCCTTTCCGGTACATCTGAGCGCCGCGTGTGTGTGTGTGTGTGGGTGTACAGCGTAAGGCGACACACATCACATCCATGGTCCCCGGCCCTGAGCACACGGTTCCTGAGTGGTACTTGTTTTCTGACTGGCGAAAATTTTTCACCAAGCCGCACCTCACAAGAGGGAACCACTTATGGTGTTCCTCCCCACTGCTCGCTCGTGAAAAGCAGTTAAGAGAGGATTCGTGCAGAAAAACCGGCACCACAATCGCTGTTCCCTCGCTCCCTTCCCCTGCATCGCTGGCCATGTCCTCCCTTCGACGCTCGCGCAACTCGCAGACCAAGGGTGGCAAGGAACAAGCAAAAGTGTCTGGAATAGTAAGATGCTAGCGTTAGCGATATGTGTATAGGCAACTACACACACACACACGCGCGACCCTGGAACGAAGATGCCCTGTACTGCCCCACGCGTGCTGACACTCGAATGGTTGGAAGATGAGAAAAATAATTTACGCAAATCGGTATTCTAAGCAGAGCAGGAAAAAAAACCCTGCATATACACCCATGCTTCGATTGGTTGGGCCGAAACGTGAAGAAACTGAAGTAGAATCTTCTGTCCACGACAGCCAACTAATGAAAAATCACGTTTGCTGACGTTTTGCTGCAGCAAGCATTACATTCCCGGACAAGCCTACGTCGGAGTGGACGAATTTTCGGCTATTGGCCACTCGTTGGAAGGCGTGGGAACATTTCTTGTCTCACTTATCTCACTTGAAAACCAATTTTCGAACCATCAAACTTCGACTAATGCTTTTCGACCGGCTTTTCTGATTTACCCTTTTCTGCTAGGGCGAAACCCCGCTTGTCACCGGTTGGAGGACGCAAGACCTACACCGAGGATGGGTTGCAGAATGCACTGCAGGACATACTCAGCGGACGGCTCGGTACGCGCCGGGCAGCGATGCAGTACGGCATCCCGCGCTCGACGCTACGCAACAAGGTGTACAAGATGGCGCTAGGCGGCAAGCGCGGCATGTCATCCCTGCTAGAGGACGACGACGATAAGGACTCGCAGGACGGTGACATGAAGGATGGCGATCTGCTGGACAAACTACCCCAACAACTGCTGACCGACATGCTGATGAAGATGTGCGGCGGAGGAACCGGGACGCCTCGATCGCACGAAACCAACCTGACGCCCACACCTCCCGCCACTTCGACACCACCCGCCCAGCATGCCACGCCCGAGCCGGCTGCGCTAGACATTGCCGGCATGAGTCTAAAACCGCACCCCAGCTCCCAATCCATTGCAGTGCCGTCGACCACGCCACGTCTAGCGGGGTCTGCTACGGCGACGCCTCCCGCAACTACGCAGCCACCACAGTCGTCACCGCTGGTTGCCGCCGCCGCGTCCACGCTGCTTAATCCGAACCTAGTGATGCAGGTGGAGCGCATTCTGCAGGTAACGGCGACCGCGCAAGCATCGGGCGAGACACAGCAGGCCCTGGCCGAGCTGCCCGAACTCCTCCGCAAGATCATCGACCAGCAGCAGCTGTTGGCGGATCAAATTAAAAAGGCAAGCGTGAGTGGTAGCGTACCGGCCGCTGCCACGATACAACCGTCCGTGGCTGGCAGTGCCGGCGGTCCAAGTCCCACCATTCACGGACTTGCCCCGGCGGGTTCCGGTGTGCTAGGAAACTCGTCTGCACTGGACGCGGCCCTCGCGCGATCACCCTCACTCAGTGTGGCCCTCAGCGCGAACGGAGGCGCCTCACAGGCAGCCGCTGCAATTGATCCGTGCTATCTTCCGTTCCTGCAACAGCTGCAGCAACAGCAGCAGGGCAAACTGCGCACTATGTCTGCGGGCACGCCGGACACACCCGCTTCGCTGTCCTCCCTCGAGCTGAACGACGTGGCGAACGATGACCCGCACGTCATTCTGAAGATTCCGTCCTACGGACGAGCCCCTGGCGCCTCGCCAGGAGTTCCCGGCGTCCCGGCCAGCAGCAAAAATGGAGACCTGGAACGCCATCACCTGCATCATCACAATCTGACCACACCGTCTCCGCCGACCGCTGCCGCGGCCGCCGTGCTCAGCAGTCTCGTCGGAACGCCCGCCCGAACGCCGCATTCGTCGGGTAGCCCACAGGCCGGCATCCTGAACAGTGCCGTAACTGGTGGCGCTGGCTTGGGAGGTGTCGCGTCGGCGCCCACCTCCTCCCAGGTGTCCTTGGCCTCATCGCTCTCGTCCTCTTCGCCGCTGTCCTCGCTGTCGGTAGCATCGTCGGTTGCAGTACAGCAGGAACGAGCCTCGCTTGGAGGCAGTGCGCAGACCAACCACCTGTCAGTCATATCGCCGCCCTTGATGAACCTGCGCGGTGCTGTGAAGGGAGAGTCTGCCCTTTCCCCACCCGCTTCCGGTCATGGCTCGGCCCCAGGAATGACGTCCGGCGGTAAGCCAATGCTCTCCGTGCACGATGTGATAGCGCGAAGCATCAGCAAGAACTTCCAACAGCATCAGCAATCGGACATCATGCACAAGCAGCAGATGGAGCAAATGAAACGGCCCAGCATCTCCGTCATCAAAACGCTCGGCGATATTTCACACTTTGGCAGTGCGGCCGCGGCAGCCGCCGGGCTCGGTTCCGTCGGGAGTGCGGCTCAGCTGGCGGCGGCGGCGGCTGCGGCCGCAGCCAACAACACCGGCACCGGAGGCAAAGGCACACGTCCGAAGCGGGGCAAGTACCGCAATTACGATCGAGACAGTCTGGTGGAGGCAGTGAAGGCAGTGCAGCGCGGTGAAATGTCGGTGCACCGAGCGGGCAGCTACTACGGCGTGCCCCACTCAACGCTCGAGTACAAGGTGAAGGAAAGGCATCTGATGCGACCGAGAAAGCGCGAACCAAAACCGCAACCCGGACTGGACGACCACCGGCTTGGAGGTTCATCCTCCGGGAAAGGATCGTCGGACGGGGCATCGTCCTTGCGAGGCCTGGACAAGGGCAAGGGTGGTTTGGGCCTTGGCGCAGGCTCGAAAGGAGCGGCCGGGCTGGCTGGCCACTCTGGCAAGAACCATCACCATCTGCAGCAACAGGTGCAACAGGCACAGTTTCCAAACAACTCGCCCAACGGTGCGCTCGGTGCAAAGATGCCAATGTTCGATGCTTCCGCCATGGGCTACGGAGCGTCCTTCTTTTGGCCCCACTCAACCGGCTTCAGTGGGATGCCCGGCGTTGACTATGCCCGCAGCCAACCCGCACCAGACGTATTTAGCTCCCCGACGCTTATGCAACGCTTCCAGCAGGAAGCCACGGCCAGTGCGCTGTCGCCAGCCGACTCACGACATTTTCCGGGTGGAAAGGCGAGTTCTGCCAGCGTTGGTAGCACCAATGCGAATCTGACCGCCCTGCCCAAGGGCAGCAGTGTGCGTGAGATGGCTGAACAGCTGTACGACGGCAGCGGTGCCAACGGAGGCTCCTTTCTGGATGACATTATTCGGCAAAGCCTCGACAAAAAGTCCGGCGACTTTGCTAGCCACAGTGCGCTCTTCGATCACTTGTTGAAAGGCAAGCTACGATCGACGGTCGCCGCTGCTGGGTCCGTGGGCAGTGCCGAGGAAGCCAACACAGCCGCCCTGCATACGAAAGTGGCTACTAAACGAGCGGCCACCAGTCCCCCGATAGCATTCCACCCGGAGAGCATTAAGCGCGAGCGGGCCAGCCCCGGTGCCTCGTCCACCTCCTCCACCGGCAGCAGCAGCAACCGATTAGGAGTTAATCTTGGCAACGATCAGCAACATCACGGACAGAACCTATCGCAGTCTGCCACCGGCATCAGTACGCCCGAACAGAGGCTGGCGAAAAATGTCGAGAGCCTCATGAAACTGCACGAGAATCTTTCGTCGATGTCCGCGGCGCACCTACAGCGGACCGCGATGGAAGAACTCAACGGTACACAAGGCTCGACCGCATCACGCGCATCGTTGCTCGGCCACCAATCGGACTCGGTGGATCTGCACGGCTCGGACGGCGAAACGGACACCGACTCGGTACAATCGCACACCAATCATCACGGGCACAGCTTACGCCACAGTCTGCAGCAGCAGCAGCAGCATCACCATCACCAACGGGGACTGACGGACGACAGCTCATAGGGCCGGCTGCGCGGTGCATCGGCAATGCAACTGCGCCGACCCATCTGCTAAGCGTGCTGCAAAGTGTAAGTGATGATGCAGTGCCATGCCATTGCAGGCACTCAGTGTGAGCGATCGAGTGTGAGCGTGAGACCGGATGGCGCGGTGGCACAACACACTGGCCGCTGAAATGGAGAATCCATAGTTCAAATATTATTCTTATATTAATTGTATATCATCGTAGTCAAAGTGGGAGCAAGTGGGTGGCCCTTTTGCAAGTGCAAAGGAAAGGCGGAAGCGGAAGGCAGAAACCGGGACGATGCAGTAGCAGTTAAAAGCAACACAAAACACTGAAAACAAGTAGATACCGTTAACAGAGAGCACGAAGTGTTAACAATTTTATCCATTTAAGCAGAAGGGCAGAAGATCGCGGGAGCAGATGTAACTTAATCTTAGATCGAAACAAATATGGGAAGTGAAAGGAAGGTTCAACAAAGACTAACAATAATAATGTTACAAAGAGCTATACAGTACAGTGGGGAGAGCAAGGACGGAACCAATCAAATGCGCATGAGATGGCAAAACATACTTTACTATTTTCCTTACACTTTACATCGTCTACTATCACATCATCATCATCATCATCATTATGATCGTGATCAGATCATCCAAAAGCATACATGAATGATCACCGTTTTCCGATCATCAGAGATAGAGCTTAGTAGCTTGGTGGCTCTCGTAAAATGCGAATCGAAAACACAGACTAACACAAACACAAAACGATAGACATTTCCAATCGGGAGAAAGCAATAAGGCTTTGGAAATGGAAGCGAAACTTGAATGGCTACGAAAATCGCGTAACGGACAGCTAGAAGCAGAAGGCGAACGTGAACAGTAAAAGACAGAAAGGTATAATATCATCGCCAACCAAATGCTAGCATTTGAAGCACACGAAATGTTTTTTGACAATCGACAAATAGGCTCCTTGTGTGAACTTTACACTATAAACACATGTAGACAGACGTACACTCACAATCGTCACCACCAACACCACCAACACAACCATCACCACCACCACCACCACCACCACCACTACCAGCTTCACGGTTTATGCTGAAAAGCAAATCAGCTGTCCACAGCGAACCCATCACCGTGACCCGGTCAAGGAGGCGGGCTTAGTGTAGGAATAAGATGTACGTGCAAGAAAATGGGGGAAATCGCGCAAAATATAACCCATTTCGATAAAGCACTCTTAACGACAACAACATCAACAACACCACCATCGCATCTATCGTAGCTTATTGGCAGGATTAAGTCGTGCATAAGTCGTACCGGTCACTCAAGTCATTCAATAGCCATCGTAACCGTCGCACTAAGGCTCAGTGCTCTCAGTGGTTTTGCTCTTACCGGACCGTACCAACGTAAGTCGAAAACGAAATAGAAAGTCCCGAATTTTTAAGAAACCAACACAGACCAGCAGTGCGTGCTGGCTTTCGATGAAGGGAAGGGGGAAAAGGACGCCGAAACCAATAGAAACGAAGGATAAATGTAATTACAATTTTTGGACATCTTTTTAGGCCCTTACAAGATTCCAGTGGGAAGCAGCTTACCAATTTTGCTTTGTTTCCTGCGCTGTTCTGACAGCAACTGGAAACATAACACAACACACAACCAAACCAAGGCAACCATCGCGCGGGCCATCAAAAACACGGTGCACAATATCGTATGAAAAATAGGGAAAGGAATTTCTGGCAAACAAAAACGCATAAAAGGGTTAAAAAACCGCAAACGAAAAAAATAAAACAAATGACTCTAAAACCATCAAATCGATATCTCTTGACAGGTATTGTAATATTTTGGCCCTTGCATTTACTTTGTGCTTCTGAGAGTGAGCAAACACGGAGGCAAAAAAAACAGGAAAATCTAACAAAATAATCAAAAAAAAACCTAAATGTTGTGGCTGTATCAAAATTTGCAAAAGTATTATCGCTTCGATCAGGATCGAGAATGTCACGAACCGTGTCAAAGGAAGCGAATCATAAGCAAACCAAACGTATAGAAGTATTATATCCAATCTTCAGGCAGCAAAAAAGTGATCCTGAAATCTGTTCGGTGTTCAAAATTATATCATCCAATAAAAATACCCTACAGCGATCGTCCCTCAGATAGGAGCAGTAGTAATCATCACAACTCGAAAATAGCAGAGAAGAACGCAAGGCAAACTAATTCTACTTGTGAGCATGATGAGGGACGATCGTTGATACTCATCTAATACCTGGCGTCAAGTGCGACTCCTTTTTGTGTCGATGTGAATGCAAACTATCATGCATGCGTAGGATAGTATAATAGCACTGAAAAAAGAGGTAAATTCAAAAGTATATAAAGACAAAAATCACTCTATGTTTCGACGTTTTTACATTCACTTCTAAGCAACATACCGTCATAAGCGAATAAGTCAAAAGAAGGCCGAACGATGGTGGCCGGTCAAATGATGTTGTGTAAGAATCTTATCAAAATTTATCTATACAAAAAAAGAACAGAATCATACAACAGATTATCTAAACAGTAACTGGATGTTTTTTCGTTTTCTAAACGAGTTTAAAAGTATTTGAAATAAAAAAAAAACAAGAACCAAGACGAAGCATCAGAGTGAAACAGCTCGATGCTAGCGAATGGCGAGCGGCATTAAATGCGCTCTAAACCATGAAACCATGAGGACTGAACAGTGCGACCACATTGATACGTACCAGGTACGGAGGGCCGGCAGTACGGCAGTATCAAGCATCCGCCAAACTTCGATGCGTATTCCTATGCGAACGCACCAAAGGCTTGCCGGGAGCGATGTATCCGTATATCGTCGTCCCGTCCAGGAACATGAAGAAAAAAAACAACACAAACTAAGCATCTACAAACTCCCGTAACCTAGCCCACCCAAAACGATCATCCCCTCTATCAAACCCAAAATCAAACATTCTGTATATGGCCAATGGCTACGGCTACATAGCAGAGTCAAAATCTAACCGTAGCTAAACAAAAAAAAAATAAGGTGGAAAATAAGTAAGAAATATATTATATGTGTGTGTCTTCACGTCGCGTATACCTCAAATGATAAAACAAAAAATATTAACTGATCAAAATGGCGAATGGCAAGTGACTATTCAGGTATGGAATGGAAGCAAAATTTTAATCGAATCATTGAAAACGTAGCTAAATGCAATGCCAGCGGACGAGCGGATAATTCGAATACGGTGGGGACGATGCACTCCGTACAGTGACAGAAGGGATGTACTTTTACTGAATGTAAGCAATCTTTCCAAATTTAAGGTTCAAGTTCCAATTTTTTTTTTGCATTCGTGTATGTTTGACTTACGAAGGCTAAGGATAGGTTTGAGTTTTATTAGTTTTGAGTTTGAAAATGTTTCAAAACCAAACCATCCAAACAGTATAGAGATACGAAAATTAACAATGCCAGCTATTCATTTACAAAAAAAACACCATCACGTCCATCCTTTCTGGTATACTGTCGTGAGGCATTGCGAGAGCGAAAGCGTCTCAAATATATATATGCATGTAGTAAGAAAACAGCTAATGCATATCCCCCCTCCCCCAGCATATCCGCCGACGAGAACAATGCTCTACTAGATGAATGAATTGGACGATGGAAAATGGGAATGGACTCGGTAAAGAGAGAAAGAGAGAGAGAGAGACGGAGAGAGAAAAGAAGGACGGAAAAAATATATATTTATACACTATCTGTGATTGATAATCCAAAATTTTGATGTATATTTTTCTCTAAATAAACAAAAAAGAAGAAGAAAATTTAAAATTTAGGAGCTAAAGCTAAAGGAGCAACCGTTGTTCGAACGGCAAAACGGTACAAGAAAGGTTAATCAAGAGAAACAAAACAATGTAAAACAATTGTAAAACGTGAAGCTAGACAATGAAAGTGCGTAGGATTTTTCTTTTGTTTTTTCTGGTGTAGCGAATGTTTGACCAACCTACCAACCAATGGATGCCACACGCACACGCGAACGACCCGGACGGGCCAGCTCGCTACCAATCGCTGGCCGGCCCTAGGGCACGCGAAAATGTGTGCGTTCTTTCTTTGTTCCATCTTTTCTGTTTTGTTATTCTTTCGACCAAAACTAAGATTTCGTTAGTAATTGTTAAGAGCGACGAAAGGTGCAAGATGGGGGGAAGGGTAGCATACCAAAAAAAGAAGAAAAGAAAAAATACGCGACGCGAGATGGATTTATTTTAAGCGAAATTTTCCAACCTGTTTCTAGTAGTGCGTGCTATTTAGTGCTATATCGGTATCGGCGTCAGAACGCAGCAACAGCAGCGGCGCCGGCACGGAACTGGCACGGAAGTAACGATGGAGCAACGTTTTTGTCCTTCGATTTTAGTGTTTAGCGGAAGCGGTTAAGGTGTAAAGTAGCAGTGTTTGTAGCTACCCCTCACAAAATGGAGGCGATTCAATCGCGGGGAGGCGAATAGCGTGCGCTAAATAGACTGAGAATATGCGCAAGGAATAGATGCATGGTGGTGTGCAGAATAAACAATTGAAAATAACATTATTGAATGGAGTGCGATCGAATACGGGGAGACGTTGAAGATGTTGAAGAAAACACAAAAAGTGCAATTAGAACGATGTAAACCGTAACATATTCGTTATTTATATTGACAAACAAGCTGAAAAAACTGAGAGAAAAAACAAAAGCTATACAAAAGCTATACAAAAATATTAATGCAAAAAAAAAACAGGCAAAAATGCTAAGAAAGGAATACAGAAAGAAGAAAAACACTCACAAAACATACGCATTTACTTACAGACACACACCCACACCCACACACACCCACACACAAACACACAAATGCTTGTGACACGGAAATGCGAATACAAGTGGTAGGTGTAATAAATTTAAATATATAGGAAAAATTATTTAATTCTATATTTACAAACGAAAACAAAACGAACAAACAAAAAACAATGTCAAGTGAAACAGGCAGCAAGCGTCGCAAAGAAAAAAGATAAAAACAAACGATGCGCTGACCAAAATGCGGTGCATATTGATGAGCGTATGATTGCCAGGGTGACGCCAAGACCACGTAGTATACAGCGACCAATGCGTCCGCGGAACAGTAAGCACACATGCAAGGGGTATTCAAATTTTGTTGGTTACGAAACAACTAAAACTACATGAAGCAGGAAAGTCAACTAACAAAAGAAAAAAAAAAGGACATGAAACATGTAAATCAAACCCTCGGACTCGGAAAAAAAATCAAGAAATCCACTGCAAGTAGGGGAAAACAAATTTTTCGTTCTTTTCGGTGTTAGGCTTAAAGGCAGAGGTGCCGAAATCTAAATTGCGCATAATGCAAAACCAAAACCGAACCGAGTCATGTGTTTAAAGTCGCTTACGCATCTAGCCTACGTGGTTCGCAAAGGGGACGTGTGGAACAAACGTCACAGAGCGTCACGGTGGGAGCAAAAAGCAACAGAATACGCAAAGTGAAAATGTCTTTTTTACTGTTTTTGGAGAGGCTATAGAATGAAGCATTTAACGAGAACGCTACTAAATGGACGAATTCTCTCTGTAGCAAAAAGGAACAGCCATTCAAGCGTCCTGTAAGATTTAACCTTCCTTTCTCTCATGGGTTTTCGATAGTTTTCCGTTTTCTTTTAAGTTCATACCCCCCCCCCCCCCCCCCCCCCCCCTTTCTCCTTTTCCTCAACGTCTATCCTGAATTTGCTTCCCCCTGTCCCCACTCCCGCAACCCTTTATCTGCCCGTTAACATTATGCCTTTATCTTCCCGTTCGATAACGTTTGTCTCAACAGCCCTCAAACGCAATATTGGACAATACGGTAGAAAGACGGTACGGAACGAACGTTACCGATGCGATCGGCCAATCGGTTTCGATACCTAGCGATCGACCTAGCAGCTACCCTATACGGTGGAAGAAAACTCAAAACAAATAGCTAGTGCAATGTTTTTTTTTTTTTTAATACTATTGTTTTATTAATGCAAAATAATATGATCGAACCTTCCATGTTTTCCTTTTATCTGTGCTTTAAGTGAACGAAATCAAAAATAACTTTTAAGATTTAACTATGCGTACGAAAGAGTGACACTACTAGGAATGCAAAAACGCGCAGCAGCAGTAGTAGGAAGTAGGAGAGCAAACATATTTTATGGCGGAAGTTTTGTACAATTTTCAAACAACAAACAAACAACAGCATCTAAGATCTAAACGAAAAATGCAAGCGGCCGTTGAAGGAAACTAAAACTGTTAAGCAAAATGCGCTAATACTATACGCGTAATGTGCAACAATGGGATAGCAAAAGCGACACAAAAAACAAGCAAACTCTTCGAATCGCATTTTACTTTTTCATTGTATTGCAAACGGATCCCAAGTGTCCTAGTTATGATTTGTATGGTTTGCAAATGATTCAATTTACTGTGTCCTAAGTTCACAAAACAACATCTTCCATTTTTTTAATCAAACGGACCAATAGTAACAGAGAGTATCACACAGCAGAAGCGATAATGCGGCTGTAACCAATAGGTAGAAACGTTCGAGCAAATTTCTTTGTTTCGGAGCAAGTTTCGTACAAAACCCCGGATTTCGGCCACGGAAACCACCACTGAATCAAACTTCAAACCTACGCAATAAAATAACAACAACAAGCAGAACACAGCTCTTAAGCAACAGCACTACTTATTGCAACAGAAAAACAAAAACAAAACATTGCAAAGCAACAGTTAAACATATAAACACACATGCAACACACATTCAATACAGGAAATATTCGATTGTTTGTCGTACATTTTAAGCATATTTGTTCACTTTAGGAAACGTCACGTTTGAACAGTTCCAACAGTTTGGCAAATGTTTTACCAACCGTAAACAAAATAATACATCAAGAAAACTATCTGCAGGAGAAGAAAAACACACTCACAAGCAACAGTGTAGCACGGACAGTGAAACCAGTAACAAACAGCAGACTGCAACGAGCACACAATAGAAGGCCCATTCATTATTCAGCAAGAGAAAAAAAACGTAACAAAAATCTTACCAACAGCTACCATCAAAACTGAGATGGAACTCATACAACAGCTAAAGATCATTTCAGCAAGAGGAAAAAAAACAACAAAATAGCACCACCAGCATCACTACTACCATCCCTACCATCAGCAGTATAATGCCACCATCAAATACCACCAAATATAATACAACTACATCATCGTAAAATACCAATTATCTCCCTATCCTTCGTACCACCACCTCCACCACACCCACCAAACATCACCATTCAACACTACAAACTTCCCTGAAAACTAACCTATGCCGACAGTCGATTGGCACTGGGATACATCGCCGCCGATGTCGCGAATGCCTCCATGAACGATGGACCGGCACGAGCAGTGCGTGCGATGTATCACAGTGTACACATATTAAAAGAACAGAAAAAATAACTGACATACAGAAAAACCACCAGTACGGAAAACAGCAATGAAATTACAATAGCGCTAATGCAATAGAACTAAACTCTACACACCTACACAACCCACTACTCACCCACTCATGCATACAAGACCGCAAACGCCCAGCACGCTGGGTGACAATAGTCAAGTAAAATGGATTAATAATACCACAGGAAGACCAACACACTTCAAACTCCCAGTTACGGTTATAATTATTATTGCTACAGTCCGTGGGGAACAGAGAGACAGTTGCGTAAAAGTTAAAGTCAATAGTCACCATATCACTCACTCACTCACTCTCTTTCTCACTTACACTCTACACACTCACTTACAAACTTACGATCTACTACCAATGCTCGGTTTAGTATACAATAGCCCGGCTACTGAGATTTGGTGGAGCTGACAGACTCGGCCGACCATGTTATCGCTCACAACACACACATACATACTACTTACAGAAGCAGCAGCAGCAGCAGCAGTAATCTTTATTGTACAATAGCCAGGATTGATGGATAAGCACTGACTTATCTCTTGTTCACATTTTCCACATCACAATACACACATACACCGACACAAATATTACATACAATAATACAGCTGCGATCGGGCGCGCAGCATAGCCCGTACGATCGTGTGCATTAATGTTTAAATTTTGTTACAGTTCTCTTACTAAGCAGTAATAATAACCGTAATGAACAGAAACAGAAAATAGAAATAGTAGAAGGAAAATACACAAAAAAATAAGCCATTCCAACACCCCCAAACACCCCCCATCCGAATCCCCACAAATTCCTCCGCTGCGTTATGTCGTACTAAAAAAACAGAAACAGCTGATGATGATCCTCTAAATGACCACACTCTACCACAGTAACTCTCAGCAGCTCAGCAGCGATCAATCAATTCAATTCAATTACAAACCGCAGTTCTTACAATAGTTACAATAGTGCAACAATAAGAAGCAAACACAACTGTAAAGTCAATGTACAAAACATTACAAACAAACAAACAAACAATGAAAATGCTACGTTACAGTACATGTTCGTAAACAACAATATACCAAATATCGGATGTTCCCCCGTGGGCAAGAAAAGCTGAACACTCCCGCTGTGTACTCCCGTTTTTCTCTCGGGTAAGACCAACTACCCACAGCCACTAAAATAAGAAAAATGAGGAATGGCATGAGCGTTCAGCTAAAACAGAAATACAAAACCGCGCTACCTGTCTGCGGTGGACCATTCGATGCCAATAGAAACAATAGACCCGTCGTTGCAGCAGAGCGAGACACAATTAATTCACAGCATCAAGCACACACACCCAAACACATACAAACTCACACTTAACACACATGTAATAGTGGCGCTGATGCAAATTAGGCGCATTTAAATAGAACACAGGTTCCAATAGTATAAACTGCAGGATGCAAATGCATAAGCAAAAAAAACCCATAAGTGAACCACCCGAAATCGGATAGTACACTCTTCATTTCTTTATCATAATTCACAAACCTACACTTACAACTTCATACAACAGTTCAGTGCAACGAGTTGGATTAACGTAATCAAATTTAAATGATGTAACCCGTACAGGAACAGGCAAACAAATGCAGTGAAGAGATGTATGGCTTCCGCTGAGAAAAAAAGGGATAACAATATATATAAAAAAAACAAAACAGCAGCAAAGCAACAAACAATCGCAGCAACAAATCAATAGCAAGCAGATAGCAAGACATTTGCCAGCAAGCAGAGTTAAGACACCCAAGGTGAAAAGATCGTGCAAGATCGCGACGAATTGGGAGTAAAGAACAGTTTCACAGATGTCCAAAGAAGAACAAATTACTATCCTGTTTTCAATCTTTAGTTTCACTCACACAGCAGAAGCATAGTATGAATGAACCAAACTAACAGATAATAACAATGATCATCCCAAACTTGCCGCCGCAACCAATCATCGAGCATCCTCGGCGCCAATGAGTACCGAAGGAACGTGAACGCATTTTTTCTGTATTCCGCAACATTTCGTCAACAGGTTCTGTTTGCTTTACTTCTTAGTGATAGAAGCTTAGCTATAGCGCGTACGATGCATAAGTATACACTTTGCTTTGTAAGTAACAGGTTGAGGCAAATTAGCAGCGCAGAGAAGATGAAACTTATTTTACACCCTAGGTTTTATGAGCGCCGGCAAAGTGTTTTGCGACGTATTTGAAATAATAGGCCAGCCGTTTCGTTAAGCCAGAGCGGAGGAAGCGACAGTGCTCCTTTTACTCTGTAGCGTAAGACTAGTTAAATAGTTGTATAGCCGGAAGGGAAGGAAATATCCAAACATAAGAAATACGCCGGGCGAAATCCACCAGCAATTAAAATGAACGTTATTTGCATTGTCGTGCACACCGCAAACTGGTGGGGCGGGGGTGCGCTCAGTGCACAAAGATGCAGTGTTGTTGTATAATGCGTTTTTACTCTTAATTTAGTTAAGTTGTTTCCACAAACATGCCTCCCCTCAATAATGCTCTTTTGCTAATGCAACGTTTGAACACATAAGCATTATTGGTTGGGTTGTATCTGTTTTAGTAAGAAGAAAGCGCAGTGCGCCCCTCTACCATCGGGGCGAGGGAACTGTAAACATGTGAGCAAATACACAGACACACACACAAACACACATATAAAATACAGACCACACGAAATGAAATAATCTTGTAAAACCAAGACAGGCAAAACAAAATGGAAGTAACACGCGAAGGAAACTTACAAAATGGCTGCCTAGGAAATAGAACATTACACTACAAAACTAGTTTACTTGCAAACGCATCAACATACAAATTCGATTCGATTAGCAATAGCTCTTAAGCGAACAACAGTGAACAAAGACATGTACGTTTGGTTTTAAGTTGACGGTTGGCACAACAATACTTTATGTTTTTTTTTTGTTTTATGTTTAAACAGTCGGACATACACGATACGTCAAACCATGTATGTATTGCCGAAAATGTCGAAAATGTCTTTTATTTACCCTCAATAAATTCACCGGAATAAGAACACACATTTCCTAACATTATCTGGAAAGAATCACAATCACGGTTGCGATCGTTTTTTTTTTCACTTCAGCTAAGGAAGATAAAAAATGGTAATGAATTTCAACCCTTCGAAACCCGCACGGAAAATGAACGTTCCATCAAGGAAGCAACAAGATTGCATCAATTTCACCCGGTTTTTGTGTGTGCTCTTCCATTGGTTTTCATTTCGTTATACAATTTTAGACAAAATACTCACTGTTTATAGAGGCAAACAAAAAAACGAAACGTATGAGACATGGTAAAAAATGCAACTACCAAGTATTTACCACCAAAAATGTGCCAGAACACACACACACACACACACACACACACACACACACACACACACACACACACACCGCAAACGCAAACATTTGATACGAGGCGCCATTGTACCATACAGAACGCCGAGCACTAGTTGAAAAGTGTAAAAAGTTTCGAGTTTTTAGGTAAACTGTTCACTTTTACTTTGCTTCTCATTCACGATCGTATGGAAAGGTACACTAGAACAATAAATTAGCCATCGCAAAATTTTAACCATTTCAGTTATTTCACCAAACCCCATTTAGAAGTGTTTTGAGCGGTCTGGCCTATTTCATTGTCCCAAACAAGCACGAACCAAAACCTGGCGAAAACAATCTTGAAGTACGGATTGTGCGATTAGTATAGTAGGAATAAACGAAATTTACCACTTTATAAAGAGTCAATGCCTTACAACAATGGAAGCAAGCAGTATGAAAGGTGAATTCATTATTCTCAAACCGGTCAAAAGAAGGATTGTGATGATAGTGTGTGTAAAAATGGGAAGAATAACACAACAAAATTTGTCTATCAATAAACATCAGAACACGTTAGAAGCTCCAAATTGTGGATTGTAGATCCATTTCCCGGCGCACTGCTTCGCGATAATGTGGAATTACGCTTATGAGCTTTGCAGTGAAGACATTCTGGCCAGAGCGAGAGGAAGAGAGAGAGAGAGAGATAAAGAGAGAGAGAGAGAGAGAGAGAGAGAGAGAGAGAGAGAGAAAGAGAAATAAAGAATAGTTTAAGCTGTGGTCTTTCAATTCATGTATAATATCAATGAGACGAAAGATTATGCCAGCCAGGGTACTATCCGGCTGCACAATTTCTTATGAATGTATAGCTGTTAAATGTACATGTTCGTGTTTGTGCGGTGTAATATTGTTGTTTTGCTGCGTGTGCATTTATTCTGTACAAAATGTTCACAATAAAGTATTTCATTTCGTGCCACTTGAATCTTGATAACGAAGATGGTTTGTTTGCAAAAAAAAGCTTAAAGCACACATGTATTTCCCGGCATAAGGGCTACAACCAAAACAGGTTTCAAGGATATGCTACCTTGCTGCAAGCTGTTTCGTTCTTTTAACAAACGATCCTCACGTGAAGGAATTGTCAAAAAAGGCTCCAGTTTGTTGAAAACTATGTGTAGACATTTTTGTAACCAAATTCAATCCATGAGCTTTATTTCGCGTGCGATCAATTAATCGATTTTCTGTTTTCAACACATATGAACCACCATTGGCAAAACTTGCGACGATACGATTTAATATAAGGCATGGGAGAAGCAAATTTCAACAAAATTGTGATCAAAGCACTATGGAGTCAATAAGATTGACACGTAAATGGTTACATGGGAAACGAAACCACGAAGTAGACTAAATTCATTATATATCGGCAACACTAAAACTGACGGAAAACGGGCTAAATTTCAACGTTGTTCAGTAGAGAAGGCCACAAAATTGTGATTAAATTTTACATTGCTTCGAGCGTTCAGAATCGATAATCGGAATCAAAATTCAGACTAACTGAACTACAGTGTTCACACACACAACCGAGAGGTGCTAAAATAATTAGGAATTTGTAACAAAACTAATAACTGCATACTTTGTGATTGGATAGAATTTAGCATTTATTTTCCAAATTGAAGCTATTGGGGATGCAACGACTCGTAATTAATGGCAAGCTTGTTTGATAAACCTTAACAAATGGTGCTTGGCGAACATTTTACGAAGGACTCATCAGTCAGTCCTCACCAGAGTCAGTCAGAGTCACCAACGCGTAACAGTAAGGTTAAATTCGCTTCACGTGTTGTTTCCTTTTGGATCATGAGCTTTGATTTTTGTAAATAGTAGACAAAGAACATGAACAACGTGCACACCACTAACTCGGATGAGAAATTGTTATTTTGTTGTTATCATCTCTCTTCGGCATCAAATGTATGTGTGCGCCAGTTGTGCTTCTTTAGTGGACGATGGGTTATAGAAGAGACGAATTGTTTACATCGTTTAGAGAATGTTTATACCTTCTTTCCTCATTTCACATGGAAAAAATGGCAGTAGAAAATTAAGCTTTTATACAACTTCTGGGCGACAACATGGCAAAGTGTCGATCGATCGGTGTTGCATCGATGGCCAACTGAATCCAATGAATATTTACTCTCCAGTCCAAAAGAAATGCATTTACAAATCTAAATTTATTGCCACAATGCGATCATCAAACCATGTATCAACAAGAAGATGCGTTGAAAAAGCAACAAAAAAACGTATAAAAACAGAGACTAACAAAACCATTACTGTAAAATTATATCTCCACTTGAAAAGGTATCGAATGACGGAAATCTGTAACATTTTACTTTATTTAATGTCTAAATGTGATATGTAGGATTATGTTCGATACAGGAAACATGTACCATCAAATAAACGATAACTCCTGTGCTATCGCCGCAAAGAGCGAACGAGGAAACATAGCAAATGAAGCAAAAAAAACATTAAACCAAATGCATAAAACAGTTTAAATGAATTTTGAAAATAATTACAAAATGGTACACAAAATTAATTCATACCGATGGGTTCAGCAAAAGTGAGTTATGCTAAAGAAGTAAAAGTTTCGTGATAGAACGCGAGTCAAATCTGTCTAAAATAGACAAAACAAATGTAACAAATAGTAAATTGAAGTAAGAATACGAACAAAATTCAAGCACATCTACCGAGTCACATGTATGGAAAGGTTTAAAAACATTCAAACCCAAATTCAGTCAACCTCTTGGCTTGCACGAATGACATCCAAATCCAATTTGCAAATGAAGTTCTTTTTTACCTTAGAAACACTTTGTTTATAAGCAGGATCGATATTTTCTTTCTTTCAACAGTCAATCAATCAATTAGAACAGGATATATATATATACGCACATAACAAAGAGCTGAATGTTTTTAAAAAACACAAGCAACGCCAGCAACGCAATAGAAAACAGCAGACGAATAATACTACGCAGCAACAGAATACACACATAAATAATCCATGGAATTATTTGACTACTAATACTACCACCATTGCACAGTATAATAACTACAATAGCAGCAAACAACAGCTTAGAAATAAAATCTTAAGTCACCGTTAGCACACAAAGCAAACACACTAAAACAACATACAAGCAAATTCAAGACCAAAAACAACTCAACTCACAGTAACAGTAACAGCAATCAACAACAAGAACAGATACCAGCAGATACAGCAATAACAATATCAAGAACATAATGCATGGAGTAGCGCATGAGGGGTTATGATTTCAATTGGCATTTGGCATTTTATGCCAATTACATTTTCCACTCTACCAATCAACCAATCAACCAATATCATTTTCCGACTAATGTCCGGGCTCCTGGATGACAAACGAAATCAGTTGGTTAATGCATTTTTATTTTTCAATTCAATTGTTTCATTGTAATTAACTGAGACAGTTTGTACGGCACATCGCGTTCAACTTCGCCAAAAAACAAAGAAAATGGAATTTGCAATTCGGTGTGCTAATTATGATTTTGGATATGTCATTCCTTGAAAGCTATAACGAACGAAGGTTGATCAAGGCACTTTATGATGCTACGTGCCGAACAATGCATTCGATCAGTGTGCAAAGATATGCATTCCAGTAGAACTATGCTCGGGCCTATGGTTTACTTTCCGCAGCAGCACTTGCGCAGCTTTCTGGGCAATGAAAGGCAAACCACCAAACACATATACGTAGTAGGGAATGTTCTTTATTTCGAAAAAAAAATCCTGTTTACAGCAGGATGGTGAAAATTTCAGTTTTGTTTTATGTCGGATCGTACTGTTAACAGCATCAGTGTTACAGATGTTTCTATTCTTGTGCATTTTTTTATTGAGAATTATTTTACATATTTTATATCACCTCAACTTAAGTCTTAAGTTGTTGTTACACATTTATACTTCCTTTAATCTGTTAGCAATCTATTATACTATAATGTCTATTTCTTAATCAGCTGCTGTGTTTATATCGTTAATCGTTTTCTGTTACTTTCTCCCTAAATTACGAGTTTAGTTGTTTGCCATCTCTATTGAAATTTTTAAAAAACGAACCGCAATTTTATTTAGTAGTACGTTTTTGTGCTGCACATACAGCGGAAAAGACAGGTTTGCGAATAAAAAAATAAAAAAACAGAATCTTGCAGTTATTTCTATTGAATGCGCTGCAAAAACCCCAACGCTGACCACGGAGTGGAGAAGAGGCAGAGCTTGGTTAACATGTCTTTCCGAAATATTACCAACATCGTGCTGCTAAAATGTAAACTAACAAATAAGTTATGCTTCTGTGGCATTCGTAGATGTGTGACGTATATGAAAGGAATGTTTTTTTGCGTTCACATTTGCATGTGCACCACACATCCACCCAACTATCGGAATTTGCAAATGCACAAGAAAACTCGTTGGTGCACAGGAAATGCATGAGAGCGAAGAGGAAAAATATTGAAATCGGACACAGATCTAAATGTACATTACAGAATAAGACACACCAACACACATAAACCCACAGCAATAGCCATAATCAATACAATGTCACACTTTAATAATTATAAAAATCAACACCCAACTACATACAAAGTAAGAAGATACAAGCGATTAGGAACCAGCCACGGTACACAGCATAATAACAAGAATTAAACAGAAAACAAAAAGCTTCAACTATCCGTGAGTCGAAAGATAGTTCTAACAAAGCGTGGTAGCAACAGCTAGAAATTAGAAATCTAAAATTGGCAAAACATGCGCAGTGTTGGTGCGCGGTGCATCAAAATGCATTCGGTGAGCTTTGAAAACGAGCAAATCTATCTGTTGAAAAGCGTGTTACACATTTACCCGTACATAGAACGATTTGGTCTGCAATGTCTGCAATAAGCAGGCGTTGAAAGGCTTGCAACAAATCTTGTAAATACAGCCCAACAACCGAGCATCACAATCCGTTCTCTACGCAAAACGGTAGAAAGCGCTTGAAACTACACTGGGCGAAGTTTAGCAACCAACTCAATAGAATTAATCTTGCAGTAAAGAGAACAAGAAGAAGAAAAAACAAACCTTCAACCATCTCTAATAATACACGATGTACACACAGGCACACACACTGAGTGATGGTTATACAAAACGAGCAAACGATGGCACGAAGGATCAACAGCCACCCGATAGACAGAATTATCTTCAAGCAAACAGGATCAGCATTAGGTTTTCCGATACCAGTACAGGTACATGGTGAAGTTAGTTTTTATTCCTTCTTTTTTACTAACAGTCCAACAGGTTCAATATCAACTCCATGATCACAGCTCAACATGCAACAGCGTACGAGCGAATAGGCAAAGTAAATGCAATCGCACGCGAAGGTACACAACGGAAGTTAGATCGTTTAGTAGTGCCAGTTATTAAAGAGAATAGATAGCTGCTTCGACAGCAAGTCGAAAGTAATGGCTCATCATGTTTCATCATATTTTCTCAAGCCACGGGAAGGTAAAGTTCTGCAAGAACGTAACAGAAAGGATACAAGATTTTATACGATTTTATACTGTAAGCATTAGTTTATCTACTTCAGTTTGACACGGGGTATATAAGCTAAAGGCATTAAGGCTAGTTTTATGTTTATTATTATTATTCGGTTAAGTTGTACAATACACAAGCTTGAAAGATAGCAAATGTAGCAGCAACAGCAAAGCGTTTAGATTCTAACTGGAAGATCTTTCACGGGGAATGTGAGCTCCCGGACATGCGTTCGGTTATGAACTCCTTTCACTTCTTTACTTAAGCATTAGCTTTAAATATTCAACCTTACTGAAGCCAATGGTTACATTGTAAGTTTTTGTTCAACGGTCTATTCGCATCCATTCAGATTCAGAAAACGGTACAATAAGCTTAGGTAGAATCGATTTAAATGTTTATGTTTGGGATATGTTTTGATGTACATTTTAAATTAAGTTAACATAGTTTGCGTAGGACATTTTGCTTACTAAGAACAGGAGTTGGTAGGCAATGTTTCTACTTAAGAGATTATTGCGATAAGGGCCGATTTTAAGTTAAACGGTTTATATCGTACACTCTGAATGAACTCTTCGAGAGTATCAACATCAGCAAATTGCCAACAAATGCGAACTATTCACGATTGCATTTACTTTACCGGTTTACTCGTCCCTGTGCGTGCAACCAATATCAATCAGCCGGTGAAATAGTAAAAAAAAAACAGCAGCCGAAACAGAAACAAGCAGAAATAATAGAATAACTCCAACCCAATCAATACAATTGCAATAGAGGATTCCGCAATTACAACACAGCGGTTCTAAAATCTAACCCCATTGCCACCCGCAATTTACCAACCCATTTTACTCTAATCACAACATGCAACATGTAACAATAGCCCAAACAGGTTAACAAACTCAATTCGTTTCGATCTCTTTGGTTGTACGATTTACACTAAAACACAAAAAACACCTGCATCGATCGTATCGATTGCAGTGACCACGATCCCGTTCGAATACCGTTTGGCTCGAATGTTTAGGCAAACCGCAAGATGAAGCGCAGGTAAAATCAGCTGGCAAGATTGTCACTACATCTTTAACAGCTAACATTAAAAGGAAACAAAAATTAAACAAAGACTGAACAAACAAACAAACAAACAAACAAACCATCAAATCATCCTTAACTGACGAAATGAAAGTTGTACATGTAGTTGAACGTAGGGAAACATTTTCCACCCCAAAAAAAAAATGGCAAATGATTTATAGTATTATCCTCTACCCCTTAAAGATCAACCCGTCATGAGCATTGTTTCAAACGCAGTTTGGCACTAGAGACCAACAGCGAGTGTTTAATTATGTTGCTTAAAAAAAAGGGATAAAACATGCTCCGATGAGTAAAACACAGCCACCAACAACTACTACACGAATGATAAAGTGTTAGAAAATCTTTTTTTTTCACCGCTGAGGTACATCATTCAGAAAGAGGGGTTTTAAAGAGATTCGCATGTGCAAAGATTATGTAAACCGAGAGAAAATGAAACAAAACCTGTTTTGGGACCAAAATCACCTCCAGAATCAGCATTCCGAAAATTCCATATCCAGTTTCAGAAACTGAAAATTACAATCTAACGTGTGTACGTGTAAAACTTACACATGTGAGTTCTCCACCAGGAACAAATCATTTCATCAACGCCTCATCGCAGGGCGCGATCATACTGATCAGTTGAAAATGGGGTAATGGAAGGCTTGAAACAAAAGCAAAAGAAAAACTGTGCGAAAATATATGTATATCGGCAAAGGTAGCCAAAGATATCCGAGATATCGT
Source organism: Anopheles merus (assembly GCF_017562075.2). Classification (NCBI taxonomy): domain Eukaryota; kingdom Metazoa; phylum Arthropoda; class Insecta; order Diptera; family Culicidae; genus Anopheles; species Anopheles merus. The sequence continues at coordinate 55,304,571 of NC_054082.1, forward strand.
TGCCTTGTCGTTTACGATACGAAGGTACGCTTACATCTGTAAAAGAAATATTGAAAGTTTAAAAAAGAAAGAAGATAAACCCGCAATCTTTGGAGCAAGTGTACGGGTAAAGCATCTGTATCGAAAGAGTATGTAATTTGTATTGAACAAAAAAATGTGTACGTTTCGACATGACAGTAAAGAAAACAAAAGAAACAAACAAACAAAAAATAGAAAATTGCTAAGCAAGCAAAAACAAACAGAAAATAAAATAACATTTCGTCCGGCAATGCAACAAAAATGGATACATTCTTATTAGCCAAAATTGTAATGAAAAAGGAGCGATATTTAAGACGCAAAACTAAAAATTTCAAACAAATAACGGCTCCAAACATGTGCACTGTGCGTTCGAAGTTCGGACAGAATCTGTCAAATCAAAAGGAAAACCCCCCCCCTATAAAGAAGTGCGAGAGACTGTGCAGGCTTTTTGCTAAAAAAATGGAACACGAGTAAATCAAACAAAACATGTTGAAATGCATATTAAACGTTGTGGGATTGTTATTAAAAAAGAGAGAAGAACAAAAAACACAAAATATAGTACAGATGCATCATATGCAGCAACAGTGAGAGTAGCTGACGTACATAAGTAAGGAAAATCGAACGAAGGTGTAACACACTAGCGCTAACCACTAGTGCGAAAAGGATTTTGTTTAGTGAATTATCAACAATATCCAAAAATGTGGTAGGTTTTTTGTGTGTTTTGAACACCAGCGTCGATCTGTAGTTCAAGAGAGCTGCATTTTGATCTGCCTACTAACCACGAACCTGTCAACCCAAAAGGGTTCGACCGCAAAGGCGCCTGTAACACTGAATAAAGTAAATCGTTCTTTAATGATAAATAAAGCCAGAGATTAGTGCGGAAAACACCGAATGCAAATGAAAATGGAAAAAAGTAAAGCCCAACACACTTATACACTCACACACAGACACACACTCACACATGCATACATACACAGATGAATAGTGTATTTCAAGAAACCGTAAACACTGAAGGGAGAAATTATATAATAAACAAGAAAATAATTATTGTAATATATTTATAATGTGAATTTGGAATATAACCAGTATTTATTATACTGTAATAAAAATATATTTAAAACGTGCGTAATATCTTGAAAGAATTTACCACCTATCATGATTCTGGTTCAACTACTTTTGAAATGGTAAGTTATCCTCTATCTATTGGAGTGCCGGGCTTAACGGTGGGTAGACTAAGCTTCAGTATCACGAGGTCCGTTTCGTGTTCTCTGCTAGTTTTCCGTAGTATGTTGATACGTGGAGCTGGTGTCCGGATAGAGGTTGAATACCAGAATTATCCATCGTATCCCATCGTGGGGCATCGTATCCCATCCCATTGCAGCTCCTGGCATACGCTTATGATATAGAATTAATTGGTCTCCTCTGGACTCTCCTTCTTAGCTGAAGCCTATCAAGGGATCGAGCAGGTGGCACAGAACCTTAGATTGCAGATATACGAGGCAAAGGCCAAACTGATGATGGCAACATCAGTGGCTCTACCAACAAATCCAAACTTACGTACGTGTGGAAGGACAATGCTTTACGAGATGTACGGCAACCTTACTGTCGTGCACAGCCTATATTGAGATGGCTAGATGGCGTGGAGGAGTCCACCATTAAGGCTGAGATAACAGATTGACAGACCAAGGCGAGAGATCGTGAGCTGTTTCGGAATCTTCTGAGGCAGGCCCAAACCGCAAAGCGGTTACAGCGCCGGATATGTAAGTAAGAAAGTAAGTAATATGTACAACTTTCATCAAACGTCTTAAATAAGGGTTTTTGGAAGATATAAACCATACAGCAACTAGAGAAAGTATGGAAATATGCGATAAGAGAACACCGGTTAAAATAGCAGCCATTCATTATGCTATTACTCGCACGACGCTGATGAGGCACCTTACGAAACCCAATATCTTGCCTCGACTTGGGCAAGTTTAATTCAACAAAAAGGGGAAGCACTGACATGAAATCGTTTAGGTATAGATGAGAGATTCGTTTTGATGACAAATTTCAAAAAAAAGAAATTTAATGGCAAAAAGTGGCTTCATCGATTAAAAAGTTTCTCAAACATGCTGTGCGGACTTTCCATGGAGTAATTTTCTGAAGGGAAGTTTTCGACTGTTGTTCTGTCAGCTGGTAAATTTCAGCTGTTAGTGCCCGATATTTCAATAATGCTTTAGATTTAGATGCGTTCTTCGAGGTGGTAGTAGAGGCGCTCACAATTCCTAAATTTACGGCTGAATGAACCGTCGTTGCATTTGGCCAAGAATTGGTATATGTACGTACCAGGACGTGGAAATCAATTGAATATGTTAAAATTATATAAACCCCTTCAATTTCCAACATTTTCAACAGGGTTCCATCTTACCCTTCATGGTGTCCATCTTTCCCATATCAGGTGTCCGTATTACCCAAACATTTTATAACTGCACTAAAAAAAAAAATATTTAATGAAAAAAAACATAAAAATCGATAGAAACATCAAATTTTCAACACATTTTCTGATAAAACATGAGTTAAAAATATCGTACGCACATTTTCATGGTCGTTGTATTTATACTTTCCAAAATTTTTAACATTTTCCTTAAGGTGTCCGTCTTTACCTCCCTTCCCCTACATAAGAAAACATACAAACAAATATTAAAAATTAGTGTCCGAGCGTACGCCGCCGCTGCGAACGGGTTCAATGATAGCAGCCAATGTGTTTAAAATATGATCGGCATGATCGCGTAGATCTTTTTTTTTTACACCGAAAAGAAAAAAATCTTAGCCCAATAAATATTCATTTTTGTTGTATCATCAAACATTAATTTGAACCATAGTTAGTGTGAACAAGAAAAAGAAATACGAGACAAGGGAATAATAATGCTTTTTAAATGTTAATAAACCCATTTCTAATGGGCCTTCATAGCTTAAATTCATGCCGAGAACTAACTATCCTACCCAACCGAACCCAACCAGGACTAACTATCCTTAATAAATTAGTAAATGACAAGCTAGGGCAGATCCAGCATGAACACGGTTCTTGCGAAGCTATGTGAAGATAAGTTAGCCAATACAAAAAAATAAATCATGATTTTCTCACTAAGCACGCTTGATACTACGGATATTTTGTATCGTTTGTTTGTTATGGCTACTGAACGCACTCCACCTAGCGCCATCATATGTAACTTATCATGTAGCATTGGATGTATGATTGTGGTTGAAAAAGTCATTGGGATTAATTCGATCTTGCCTAGAGTTAATCGCACACTTAGAACATCCTCGAGATAACCGTACATTTGTGCCAAATTTTCAAACGACCTACATTCGTCGATCCCGACAGCCGAACAGCAAAAAATATATCCCGTAACAGAAATACACAAAACTGACCTAAATCAACATGCCTCTGTTATCACTGCGCTAATGGTGAAATGATGGGGTGTCACTGGGTCTTTTTTTAACATATTTTGCGAAACCCTCTATCACACCGCCTGCTGATAAGACCATCCGCCCTATGGGAGGGTCTGTTTTCACTGCAACTGCCTACGACAATCATCATCGAGCAGCGCGTCAAGTGGTCAAATATTGCGCAAACTTGCGCTGTCCCCTTTTACCGGTGAGGGACAGTCACTGGCCTGCTAATGAGGCCACAGTCAGTTGCACCTCCGAAAAAATGAAGCATTAAAAGCAAAACCAACCCAAACAGCAGCATTTTTTAAGCGAGCGTGGCGCGACCATCGCATCCGTAAACACTCGTTTTTGCACTCTTTATTCCAACTCTTCCGGGGGTCGTATGCCCCATTCCTAACCACATTGGCATTGAACGCCGAACGCGCTCAGACGGAACGATCATCGTGTGTAAACAAACGCACACGATAGTGGCACATCTCCAGGCACATCCAGACAGAACGTGGCAAAAGCACAGGCGGGAAGGCCTTGAATGCACCCTGGTCGGGACACACTGTTGAACATTTGTCTGGAGTGGAGCTGGTAAAAAATTAAACAACATCCGCATTGTACACGTACGCTTTGTTGATGCTCCTGGTTTTCGTCTGTTGATGGCAAAAATTAGAAAACAAGATCAAAACAAAACACAAATACACTGGCCATCGATTGATCCATTGTTCAAGCGGCCACTTTCCACACTTTGCATAACGTATTGTGACCGCACCCGTTAGTCGGTCGCGGGTTCAATGTTTCTAATTCGTTGAACCCAAAAGACGTCCTCCATGCCTGCCCGTAAAGCATCACTTCAAAACAGATTAGGCTAGGTCCGGGACATCGTAACGATGGCGACATGTTAGCGTTAGTGACGGCCGCTCTTTCGTGTATGTGTGTTTGTGTTTCGCGTACATCGTGGGATGCCGCAAGCCGCGGTTCTGCGCTTCTGGTCTCGCCTTCGCTATCTGAATACAATTCGTATTTGCTTTTGTTTTTTTTTTCTTTTTTTTTGCATGTGAAGAAACTTTGTTTGGCTGATATGTACGAGGGTCGCGATAACGCGTCACCACCACTGCTGCTGCGGACGCAAAATAGACGGAGCAGTGAGAGTGCTTCTTCAGACGTCTGGCTGGGGAGCCGCTTTTCGACCAGTCTGGGGATAGGTTGTTGCCGATTTGCACTGTTCAAGGGCGTACATCAACCGGTCGCTGGCGATAAGCCGGTCGGTCATACTGATGACAGACAAACTGCATTTACAGCGCTACAAAAAGACGCGAAAGATGCTCAAACTTAAACGTTTCTCCAAACTGGATACGATAGGCTTGAGACATTATGCATACATCTAAGGAGTGGGAAATTAAGTTCAATGACTTATTTCAAGAAGGCAAGAAGATTATAAAGCAATTTTTTTTATAATAAATTAAAATATGAACAAAGAGGCATCAAACACTCTGCAACAGCACTCAGCTCAATATTCTTCGTCCCCCGACGTCATATTTATATCGCTGAACATTTCACCTAATTTGGGTTTTTTTCTATTTTTTTGAGGAAATAATTGACCATAACGGTTTTTCGGGTATCTGTTTTTGGGTAGCAGCGGTTAAAAAAATACCATTCCTTTGTCCTCGAATGCAAGGGGTCACCGTGCAAGGTGCTTCAAATTATTATTATATTTGCGTGCACATTTGGTGCAAATGCAGTCACGCGATCGTATATTTCCTTCTTTTTTTTACTGTGCTTTTGTAACATTTGCAGATGGTATTTTTCGAGGATTCGTTTAAGTAGATGGAAAATGTTAAGCTTAAGCACCATTTTTACACAACTTATTAAAACATATGTACAAATGTGGCAGTTATTAGACTCTTACTAAAATGTGCTTTAAAATAAAACTCTATTAATCGAATTGATGTGACTTCGAATGGAATATTGAGTAATAAAATGAGATAAAATACAACAAAAGCGCCAGTAAGTAGGAAAACAACGTTGAAGGTGAATCACATATCATCCTTACCGTCTCATCATTCACACCGCAGGACTGACTGCTCTGAATACAACTCGAAGTCGAAGAGGAGATCCTCAGCTTCAAACAATGTTACGATTGTTGTGTAATGAATATGTACGTAGTTAATCTTATTCTATCGATTTTTCTTCATTTGAATCCAGACAAAGATGTGGACCATAATGATGGAAACATAAAGCGTTTCGTTCTATTTAATTGACAGTTTGTTTATCATACTTAAAATCCTACGTGTGTTGCAGCATTTTTGCTACTTTCTTTTGCACCTGCTGGCTCACTTCTTACTGCACTCTTTGTTCCTAACTACTCATGAAAGCATTGTGTATGGTTTTTTTCTTCTATTAAATATATACACTTGGCGGTATTATTAAGATATGCAAACGATACCTAACCAAAATTGTATTTCAGCATTGCCTTTCAAACAATTAGTGGCAAAAGTTGCCGTCTTCCCTGCTCGTCCAGCAGGAGGCAAAACTGTAAGCTTACTTTCACCATTACGTACTATCGCCATCGTACAGTCCAAGAAGCAGTCAGAACAAAAAACAACGGTTCTTCAGAACAACGATAGCCAGACAACAGCAGCAGCAAAAAAATGCCAAAATCCCTCAATTTGTTCTGCACCAAATACGTACGATCTGGTAACCGATCGCAAAGCCGTAATCGCTCCGCAAACCCCTTCTCATCCGCCCCATCCGCTTCTGAATGGCCAAAAATAAACTGCATTTCCTCACACAATACCATGTACACACACACACACACACACACACACCAAAAAATATTAACCAAAAACAAAAAAAATACACACACACACACATCAGCCATCCAAACATTTACGGACGTCCCTGCTGTCCCCGAAATGGGAAGTGAAAAAAAGTGAAACTGCTCACGGGGCCGTAACAATTTAATGATCATGCCCGGCTCCCCATGCATTACCCAGCCGGGAGGAAGAGAACACTTATTGCACCCAGTTTTTTGCAAAAGATCGAGGCCACATCCACCTCCCGAAAACCGGCAATTGCAACCAGCGCAACAGCGTCACCACCAACCCGACCCGGCACCGGAGGATGAACCGGTTTGGGATCGTAGATGACGACCGATTGGCGCAACGTGGGGACTCGACCGTTTCCTTGTCTTGCCCTGCACTTCCCGCCATACGGTGGGACTCATAATTTAACTCATTTTTGGACAAAGGCACTCATCCGTAGCACCGGTGTCTTCATTACAGGCGTCGTAGTTGCCGTGTTCGTCATCGCATCGACGTCATCCGTCTTCGTCCTCATCCTCGTCGATTGCTGCGTACACAATTACCACATCTTTCGATGCAACGAAAAATGCATTACCTCGCAAGCGTTGCATTTGTGCGCATGCACAAAACCCAGTTATTGTGCGGTACGCGGGCAGGAAGGAACTGGCTGGCCTTGATCTTATTTTCACTCTCAATTTTTCGAGGGTTCGACCCGGTATGTCTGGCTTAAAATGCAGCGCGCTCGTCTTTCGAGTTTATTTTTTAGTTTGCCCTCCTTGTGGCGTTCTTTGCTGTTCACTCTTCAGCGATCGTCGTAGATCTTTTCTTTCCGTTGTCTTTCTTCTTTTATTGCAGCTCTGTTTTTCGTTTTCAATCGCTTCTTGTTCGCATGTGCCCTTTGTTTACCATGTGCAGTGCATTTCGGCGAAAGCGTTGCAATTGCACGCAAAGCGCAAAGAGCAGTAATAAAAACATTCCGTTTTACCGACCATAAAACTGCTGCTGCTCGAGCTCGAGCACAGCGCAAACGACATGAATTTAGCGGTTGGGCCATGGCTGCAGGCAATTCAATGCTCGCATTGCAAGGATGCTGCACGGCAAGGATGTGGCTGTCCCGACTTGAGACGGGCGGTGTGACCTCATTTCTTTTAAATTTTTTGGCCAACTGAAACCTTGAACATAATGCGGCCATCCTGCCTTCTGTCGCTTCCTTCAAGAGTTTTCTCCGCCCCACCCCCCACCTCCCCCGTTCCCCATTTACACAGACAGACAGGGCCCACCGAGCCTCGGGATGTGCTCCGTGTCGGTCATCCAGAAATGCTGTTCAACCACAACGTTTACACGGTCCGCATTTTGGTTCAATGCCGGCGCAATTATGCGTGCGTTCTTTTTTTTCTCTTTTTTCGCGATTCTCTTTGCTGTCTTCCTTGCACAATTGCATGATCTCGCGCACTTGAAACCAGTGAAACTTGTTTCCTCAAAATACTGCAGCTTTATGAAGTATGGACCTCGCCTTTACTGACGCTTTCGTTATTTTCGGTCTTTCCGTGTGCACGTATAAATAGCAACGCTTGAAACCAGGTCAAGGATGTTGTAACTTTTCGCATTTCGGGCGTCTTTATTCAGTTTTGGTCTCGCTGCAGGAAGTATACCTGGTATGATCCTGCTCCTACTTCTAGTTGTTCGGCTTCTCCTTGGACGGGTCCGTCCAGTTTACGGAAACCTCCGAAATTTGCTGACAATGAAGCTTGAGAATAGGTGAAACGGGTTTCTAAATTCCATCCTGCACACCACACCTGTTTCTTCCGGTCCACGCCAACTACTTCTACGACCGTATGCCCAATGCCGCAGTGGACTTTTTCCACCATTAAGCCTTCCTCGCCAGAAAAGGACACAAGCTGCGGTAGGGAAACGACACGCTCCCTATGCTGCGGATCCTCTAAGCCTAGCTGACCCTGATTGTTCCAACCCCACGTGTATAGATCACCAAAGGCAGATACCGCTGCAGAGTGCCATCCATCGGCTGCAATGTCGATTACTTTCACTCCGGCCAATCCATTCACGACACATGGACTATCGTTAACGGCAACAATTTCTCCGTTTCCTAGCTGTCCTCGTCTGCGAAAAATTAATAAACACGTACAATATGACGTACATACAAAATAAATTATCGTCGTCAACGTTGAATTATCCTTACAATCCACCACCCCAGCTGTAAACATCTCCATTGGTGGTAAGCATTAAGCAGTGTTCAAAACCTGCTACCACCTTTCTAATGCGCACGTGTTTAGGCAGTGTTGTCGTAAGGTTTGGAATGTTATAGATGGCATTAGTCGACGTACATGCTACCGTTATGCATTCTCCACAAGCGAGATGAGTGATCGATCCTTTCGTAGCCTTGATGCTTTCGAGTTCGATACCGAGGAAATTAACACAACTCAATCGTTCTTCCAAAGGATCATACTTCTGCAACTGTCCATTTGCCAACAGAACTAAGCAGTGTTTGCTATTTATCGCTAGTGACACAATGTCCGCCTCGAACGTAATTGTTTTACGTTGCTCCGTAAAGATACAGAATATGTACAGGTTTTTCTCATGGCCGATAAAGCTGTATAAGGAACCGAAACGTATTTGCTTGGCGGATATTCCGTTCGATAAATGCATCATCTGGTTTAGATTTATCGCTGTGAATCATACAAGAAATATGCACACAAGCTGTAAATTAATTGTGCGACATCCGATTCATTGTACTACCCGATCCGGAGTCGGAATCGATTCCGACCCGTGGGTGCAGCAAGTTCGGTTCGACCCGAATGATCAATAAGTTCAAGAAAACATAAGCGACTCCGACCCGTGGGAGCAGTGAGTCATCGGATCCCATTTAGGAATCGCTTATGCTTTCTTGCACCTACTAAAAATACTTGCACCTTATGGGCCAACCCGAACGACTCCGGGTTTCTTACGGATGGCTCCGACCCGGTAACACTACTGTAAATGTATAAAAAAAAACTCTTATTATATCTGATCTTTTACATTATCCTTACCCTGCCAAGTACTCTGCGATGCAGCTTCCATTGGATTCAAACCCTTTATCCATAAAATTGGACTCATTTTCCTAAAACAGTATTATAAAAAAAATCAAATGATTTAAAACATTTCCAGGTACGCGATCCCATTTTAAGGTTTACCAGCCCTGGAATACAGCGCCACCTGGCTGTCGAGATTTGAAACTGTCTGTGCAAAAGGCTTTTATGACAGTTGGCTTGGTGTTGTGTTGTGTTGTGTTGAGACTGCTTGCTACTCTACCTGTTTGTTGCTCCTTCTAAAATTCACAATTTTGAAAAACTAAAACACACTTTCTCGATCGCAACGTAACTGCTGTTGAATCCTCAATGGTAAGAGATCTTCAATTATCAAGTTCACCTCGTTTAACTTCCTTTTATCGCTAAAATACTTATTTTTCCTCGGATGATAAACACGAGCGATTTTGTTTGGTATGCGTTTCCCGGGAAACAGAGTTTGTTTTGACAGATAGTACGGTTTAGGTGTTCAAATAAGTGTGATAGGTTATGTTTGAATGTTATAATATTTTGAAATGCGTTGTAATAACGGAAATGTTTGCAAATAATAAATCCATTTCGGAATTTGACTGACTACTAATGTAATGAAAATGAACGACACAGTCAAATTATAGTTCAATTCCATGCACGTACGATCTTTGCCTTTTCGTTCATAAGATACATTTCAATAACAAATATCTCAGTCTTTGATTGTGTTGTTGTTGTAACAGCTCGTTTACTCTTCTTCCACAGGGTCTTCTCTCTCTTTTGCGCAAGTTGCGGTCCGCGCCGGAAAAAGAGCTACGCATACTATTGCTCGGACTGGACAATGCCGGCAAGACGACACTACTGAAACAGCTCGCATCCGAGGAAGTCACACAAGTGACTCCGACAGCAGGATTCAACATCAAATCCGTTGTGTCGGACGGCTTCAAGCTGAACGTCTGGGATATTGGCGGGCAGAGCAAAATACGTCCCTATTGGAAAAACTACTTCGAAAACACCGACGTGCTAATTTATGTCATTGACTCAAGCGACAAGAAAAGGTTGGAAGAAACCGGCGACGAGCTTACCGAATTGCTTTTGGATGACAAACTCAAATCAGTCCCGTTGCTGGTGTTTGCCAACAAGCAGGACGTTGTTGGTGCCCTAAAGGCTTCCGAGATTGCAGAATGCTTAAAGCTGGTAAAACTGATGGATCGTACCTGGCAAATACAGGGATGTTCAGCTCTGCAAGGCACAGGAGTGAAGGTAAATAGTATGTTTTGATTGCACCATTGTTGTAACACAGCCTACTCTTACCTCCCTTATAATATTTTCTTCCCAAATTATACGAGAAACTAATTGATGGATTTATTTCCCCTCTTTTGCATGCTGCATTTGCTCTTACTTAGGAGGGAATGGATTGGGTTTGCAAGAGCATAAAAAAGTAATCCTCATGATAAAACGTCTTATTTAAATCAACTAACAGCACTGATACCATTTTCCGTCCACTTACGATTCGCTTTAGATCCCAAGTGCAATAAAAAAAGCATACAACTAGAAAACTGCGAAAGTCTGTTCAAACCTTATATATCACTTCTTTCTTATGTACAATTATGGGTAAAATTACCCCAAAACACATTATTGATAAATTTTTCCATTTCCAGTTTATTTATGTTTTGCTTTTCTTTTTTGGTTGTGACCGATCGTTCGATAAGTCGCCAATGTTTCGTGACGTCGCAACTGTCTACAAGATTAGAAATCTACATTCAAATGTACCATTTAACGAAAAAAAAGTTCCATCATATACTGGGAAAACGTTTCCCATAAGTATATTATTATAGGAGCGAAATAGATCGATCAGTATTGCATACATCTCAGCACGTATCAAACCATTGAATTACTCTAGCTTAAAAACTACTTTTTGCACTTCTGCTTCTTAAATGCGGAAAATCAAATCGGTCTGAAAGTGGGGGTGCATTAAAATACTAACTTAATCACCGAAAACGTTTGAAAATTTTGAAGCAAATAGGCTCACAAGAATCCATGCAGACTAACAACCGTTAGACACTCATCAATCTCGATCACGTACAGCGCGGCATTGTGCACTTAACGCTTCACCGTTAGTTTGACCGAACGGTTAATGCCAATACGGCTTAAGCTTGTATTTTGTGCCGTTCTTTAAAATGTAATATTTTGTTCTTCCCCTTTGTTAAAAGAACGCATATTTTCCCTGACTTAATTTTATCCATACGCACGATCAATTTCTCTTTTCGATGGATGCACACGCTTGATTCTATTCGAATGTAAATTAAAATCCTGACGACAGAGGCTCTGCTCTGACAAACGCTTTGGCGCCTATTTCATAGAAGATTAAGATCACTAGGATTTTTGTGAGATTTTAAGTCAACAATCACGTGTTTGTGCGTGTTTTTTTCGGGGTTTTCATTTTGTCAATCACAACAATGCAGCGTTTTAACCAGCAATGGAAATATTACAGCATGTCCTGCAATTCACAACACGAAAGTAACAACAGAACCGAGCACCGCTCGTTTCCCTCAGCGTCTTCATCTACTACCGGCCGCCTACGGTCGGATAGTGCGCTTCTTCTACAGCTCGCTGTGCGGATACTCAGTCGTGACACGATTTTCACTCTCATGATATTCCGCACAATCTACCGGATGCTTTACATCGCAGTTATGTGGATCGTTAATAATGGCAAACAGCGTCCAGAAAGGTGTATGTGTTTCCTGCGAAATAAACCATGAGGCTGCCATGCTGCCAAACTTAGTCACACCATGCTTGAATCCGCCTAGTCCCAGCTTTTCGTTCGGATCGTGTGAGTTGATCTCGCATAGAATGTACTTGTCGCAGTGAGGCGTCACGATCGCCTGTCGATAGGCACGATGAACCTTCAGCACTGGCTCAATAACCTGTTGGGGATGAACGAAACCAATCAATCATTGAACGCTCTTCTGTTAACCGCTAAACTCACCTCAAGATTGAGCGTATCGGTCAGCTTATCCGTCATCTCGGTTACGTTGTACTGTGTTAGGAACTGTTTAGCTTTACCCAGCTTCAGCAAATCCTTTACATAGTTCACGGCTGGTTTAACGTACTGGATGGAAGCAATCTTAACCGCCAGATGGCGCTTGGCAACGTGATCGATTAAGTTCGAGATCGTTTCACTCGGTCGGTTAATATCTAGGAACGTTTGTTTCGGATAGCCCTGCGACTGAAGGAACCCATTTGCCATCATTTGACCAGTGGCCACGTATCTGTAAAAACGAAACCGCAGAAGGGAAAGAATGGCACGTTATAGCACGTTTCGCGTCGTTGACCTACTTCCGTGTGTAGCTTGACTTTGAGGCGTAACGAATTCACCACGTCATCTCCATCTGTTCAATAACGGTATTTTGGCGAAGGGAAACTTTAATGTGTCACTGCACACGATTACTCACCGCTGGTAGACCTCCGGGTTGGCGATGTAATTCACCCACTCGGCTAGATAAATGGTGGCCGCCTTGATCCAGCGCCGTCGGAATGACTGGTTTTGCAGCGATTGAAACAGTTTGTCGTAATCCAGCTTACCGTCCCTTCCGACGAATCCTTTAAAGACGGTGTGTAATCCCAGCTTCATCCAAAGCGCTTCCGCGAGCTCGGATTGCGTGAACTGATCCCACATGATGTGCATGTTTTCGAGGAACGGTGGCAGCACCCAGGAGTGATCTTTATGCTTCGCCTGTGTACGTTCCATTTCCGGGCCAGAAAACGATTGGAAGGCTTGCACCGCCAGTGGCAGTAAGTTAACCAGCGCATCCGCACCACCCCCGTTTGAGGAGTCACGATCCTGGTCGACGTTATTATAGTTGGCTAGCCAGGTCGAAGCCATCGTAAGTACTGTATCTACTAGCGGATTCTGGGCTTGATCTGCAGGCGCTTTGCGCTTCTGCCGCTTGCTGCCTGATTGCTGCTGACGACGGACAGGCTCATCGGCAGTATCATCAGCACTGCTGCCTACTGCGCCGGCAAACATTTGAATCACATTTCCGATCAGTGCAGGATCAAAGCCTCCACCGCCACCACCACCAGCTCCTCCACCGTTTGCACCGGCAGCTAGCATACTACCGATTCCCGATAGAATCGCTCCCATGCCATCGTTTCCGGCGGCTTTCCCACCACTACCACTATTTGCGTTGGCCATCAATGGCAACAGCATAGATGCAATCCCAGAAAGGCCAGCGGCAGCTCCTCCACCACCACCGCCACTCTGCTGATTTCCCAACGTCGACAAGAACTCGGACGCCATATCCAAGAATGGGCTGCCTTCATCAGTCACGGCATCGTTCGTACGCTGCGTGGTATGCGCACTGCCACTGATCGAGAAGATCACCAACGACACAGTGCATAGGTATTTACCCTTGAAGTACATCTTCTTTCCGGTTCACTGTATCGCTATGCTAAGTACTGTTGCACTTCACTTCAGAAACCCAACTTTATTGGCAAGATTTTAAAACATTCTTCACGTTGTGGCACACCCCGAGTAGTCAAGATTTGTTTTTTTTTCTCACTCTCTCTCTCTCTCTCGCGCGCTTTCCAACTGTGCTCACTGTTTGCCCAGATGCCTCTTTCAAGACGGTGTAGAAATATTCTTCATGCGCGAGTTCTTTGGTATGACGCACAAGCGCTCAGCTCGAAATCCGACACAAAACTGAATGGAGTAAAGAATATCCACGTACCTCGTGAAGATCGTCCGCAATCATGAAGCAGCAGCAGCTAAGTAACTCCTTTCTCCAGTCGCTACCAGGGCACGAGCGAACGAGACAGCTATGGTGGACAAAGGCAAAAAAGCAAACGTAATTGTCGAGCTGCGATCGCGAAGGAGAAAAGGTAAAGGTGCTAGAGAAGATGGGACGAAAGGAAACGCTTAAAGATGGAAAGGAAAGAAATAACGTAAAAAGGCAACCTACACATGAGAAAGCACGGCACGATGGGCATCGAAACGAAACGGAGCGAAGCACTAGAACAGGTTGTATGTGTGTGCAGCAGCCAGCGAAGAAGTCAGCGAGCCAGCAACGTACCTAGGAGCGTGATCGTATGTAGCGCGTGAGTCGGGGACCATTCGTTACGCTGCGGATTCTGGCGACGGGCCGACGGGAAGGGCAGGTAGCGAAACCTGGAGAAGCATGTTTTTATAACAGTAATTCTTAGGCGTTCCTGTTTCTGCTAGGTGTTCCATACCCCCATTAGACGTACCATGTACACTCCCTTCCCGGGGTATAGAAGTCCAATCAGTTCCAGCCAAGGGCAAGCAGTTGCTGGCAAGAACTGTGCGTGCCTTGCCGTCCCACTGAAAAACGTAATTGACCAGTAGACCGAACAAGCAGCAAATATCCGCTAACTTGCTATGTAGGGCAACGTTCGTTTACCAAGCATCTTAGGCCCTCATCGTATTCCATAATCCAATGCTTTTTTGTAGCACGTAAAATTTGCTCTTGAGCACCAAAGATACGGCTAAGGTGTAGTGCCTGTAATGTTTGAAAATCAAAGTTTACACATTCCACTGGAACTCCTCTGGATGCGTTCTATGCAAATGTCCAAGAAAACAAAAGCTCCCAAACTTTCACCGTCCAAAAGATGAAGCAAGTTCGGTGACGGTATGGGCTCTGGGCCAGTTCCCCAGTCTGCGAATAACAGCTAAAGCGTGCTACATTATTCTTGAGCATCACATGTGAGGAGGAGAACCGATCATCTGTAGAGACAAGTTCGTAACGGGTAGGAGTCGCGTTACGGGCTGGATAATACAGAGTGCAGAAAGATGGCAGAATCCGCAAATGGGTCAATATGCACGGCCTTTAGGTATATCCCGTTGGCGAAGGATGATTTCGTTTAACAGCCCACGGAATAAACAGAGCCGAGATTGTAACGAAATATTTCTACCAGTTTGATGTTAACAGAAAGAAAAAGAGAAAGGACATTGAGATAGTGAGAGAGAGAGGGGTTTCCGTAAATGTCGTTAACCTCATACACAATATACGATGAAAGAATGTTCTTTCGATCGATGAAGCGAGAGCACCATTGAATGTTTGTTTTTCCTCTCACTCTTCACCCATCCGTTGCTAACGTCAGCAACAAATGATCGTACCTCGCAGTCAAGGCAACGAACAGCCGCTCGCGTTGGCTGCGCCGGGAGAGAGAAGCTCAGCATTGATCTTCAGCCCCGTAAAAAGTGGGTCAAACTCGCCCAAACCTAAACCGGCAACCCAAAATAGGCCATCGTCCAACCAGGGGCCAAAAGCCAAGAGGCATCAAATCAGAAAGATAACTTTTAAAAAGATAATCTGAAGGCGGCCGGAAGCATCGAAGGTGTATAGTAACCGTTCTGAATGAGGGAAAGGTCAGAGAAAGGAATGCTAAAGTTACGCTGAAGCGTATTGTGTCAGGTATCGCGTTTCCATAGGCCGCCAACAAATGCGAAGAAAGATCGTGGAGCGTAAGAGTAACCTCGGGCGCTAATTTAATGATGTTTATAAACTGCCGTCAGAGGTACGACTATCGTTCGGCGTTTGAATCCACCACTTGGATTTGGTTTCCTACAATAATATTTTGCAAAAAGACACCAACTTTTTTACCGTTTTGTCATAACTTAAAACATCAAATATTCCTGATTTTGCTACCAATACCATTTCACCTGTACCTTTTTTATTATTATTAAAAATGTGTACAAAGTATCTTACTTACGCATATCGTTTACCACCTCAGTTCGCTTAACCATCGGGCAAAGATGTAACTACTTTTTATGACTTTATTAGATAACCACATACTTTCGTCTTCCTCTTTCTTGTTACAACCTCACTCTCGGGATCAACGTGAGAGCCTACTAATGCAATCTCCCTTAATCTGTAATCTGAACTGCTTGTTTACGATTGACCCATCGAGTTTGACCAAGATGATGTTGGATGGGAAGCAGCCCCGTCATTACAACCACGTTCAACTGTTAAGCATGTTTGCTCTTTCGGTTCAGAATTACCTAGTACAAAAAACAGCTGCTTTCACAAACACAAATCCTGCATCATGCAGTCAAAACGCGGAAATTCACCACCCTGCACGGTACGGGGGTATAGCTCCCCTCCCCGGACATATGCAACCCGATGCAACCGACTTGACAAACGGTTGCTGAAAAGCTGACTGCTTTCTTCCTAGAAATTGCAAACTGCGCTTATGCCAAAGACAACCGGGGCCAGTGCAACAGTCCTGCGTCCAGAGCACAAGAGTAAGAGAAGGGGTTCGCTCGGTGTTCATTTTATAAATACCACTGCACACCCGATTTCCGGCCACAGTTTTACCCGGTGCATGGACGGTGAAAGTGATTGCTAGTATTGCTAGTGGTGTTTGATCGCAGGATCTAGTCCTCGCAAGTCTTATTCGCACCAATAAAGTCCGGAAAGTTTAGTGTCAGAATGAACTTCGAGTACAAACCGCTCGGCGATGAGTTTAGAGAACGGTTGGAAGCGTTCTTTGGCCGTCGGGATCACTTCATCGAGGTTAATCCGGGTCGAGTGGTTATGCCGAAAGCATTCGCCGATATAGGCGATTCGATCCGTGATTTGCCGATCCGTTCAAACGATGTGTGGCTAATGTCTTACCCAAGGGCTGGATCGACCTGGGCCCAAGAGATGGTTTGGCTGCTGGGTAACAATCTCGACTATGAGGCAGCTCGCAATCAATTACAGCAAGTCCGCACACCCTTGCTCGAGCTTTCGGCCATCTTTTCCGACGATCGTAGTGTGGAAGACACCGTGACGTAAGTTTTGAATATGGATAAGATCGACAAAAACGGGTGAAATATATATTAATGCGGACTTATTGACTTGCTTATTCCCGACTAGCCGTCACGAAAAAATTGATTCAGTGCAGTGTGTTCAGCAGATGGCCGGACGGCGGTTCATCAAATCGCATCTACCCTGGCAGCTTCATCCACGCGAGATGGACAACGTGCGCCCAAAGATCATCTATGTGGTTCGAAATCCCAAAGATCTTTGCGTGTCGTATTACTATTACTGCCAGCTAATCCATCGGTCCGAAGGTACGTTCGAAGAGTGCTGCGACATCTTTCTGGCGGACCAGGCCCCAATCGGGCCAATGTGGGCCCATGCACTGGCTTTCTGGAAGCGACGCAACCAGGACAATATTCTTTTCTTGAAGTACGAGGACATGAAGCGCAACTTGCCGACCGTGATAAGACAGTGTGCTGAATTTCTGGAATTTGGCCGTGCCTTGACCGACGAGGAGGTGCAAACAATGTGTGATCACCTACAGTTTGAACGAATGCAGCGCAACCCCGCCGTTAATCTGGAGCCACTGATGAAAGATTCACCGATCATGCAGAATGATGCAGGAGTGAAGTTCATTCGCAAAGGCGAGATTGGCGATTGGAAAAATCACATGGACTCGGCATTGTCTGCACGATTTGACGACTGGATAAGGGACCATTTTGAAGGCAGTGGGTTGGAGTTTGACTATGAATGACCTATGCAATAAAAAAACATCGGTATAAACGAGTAATGATTGGGAGACTATTTCCCTTATCAAATGGTGATATCCGATTAAAGTCGTTCATTGCAAATGTGTCCGGTATTTCTTCAAACTAGTTCGTTGCGCCATTTTAACGCATTTGCTGGCTTGGATGTACGTTCAATTATCTGCTACTTCCGCGATGTAGCACCATCACACCGTTTCATCCTTCCATAGCTTTCCTCCTCTAGCCACACGATCGGCTTACGCAATCTGTTCCTCAACGATCGTACCGTAGTTTCCTTATGTTTCGCCTCACTCTCCTTGCGTGAAAAACTGTTCGTGAGCCTTTTCCTGTTCGCAATGCAAATTCGTTCAACATCCGCCGCACTGTACAGTAAAACTCGTCTCGCCTCAGTAAAAACTGTAAAGCGAAGTGGCCAGCTGATGATTAGATCGAGCTAACCAAGCCACTCCATATCCCCTCTATTGAGCCGAGCATTGGGGTCTGTTGAACGTAATGGGTCAGTCGTATGAACAACCGGTTCTAGTCTGTGGTTCATGCGGACAGATCGCTTGTAAACACCGTTACAGATGAGTTTAGTTATGCCCTGCCAAGCTTCTGGGACCTCTTGTGTACACTACTAATAAGTGTAACGGTAACAGTTTATCTTGCCTAGCTTGGTATAATTGCATGATCTAGATTCTACATCTCAAAGACAACTCAAAATCTATATAACAAACAGATGATAAGAAATAAAAGATAGAGAGACAGAGAGAGACAGAGAGAAACAGAGAGAGACAGAGGGAGATAAAAAAATAAGATACGAAGTGAATATATTTTAACAGAAGTTGTATCATTCTCAATCATCGGAATGGAAGTTATTCCTCTATTTGTTTAAGTGACGTATAATACGTATAATACTTCAATTTTGCTCTGTTCATGTTGTTCAATTTTAACGGAAGTTTTAACAACTTATAACAAACAATGTTATATTTGGCCTCTAATTATCCAGGCGCATTTTACGCAATTTCAACATTTTAAAATAAATGAAAAATGAAATGAGGTATGATGAATCCATGATATCCGTTGTGTCCGTTTTTTGTTGACTTAATTAGTCACCTTTTCAAATTAATTGGAAATTTTATCATATCAAATACATTTCACATTACGTGTATTTGAGTAAAGTAATAAAGTAATTGATCATTGGTCGGTACGCGATCATCCAAAATTATCTTCATCACATATGATCTCATA
Source organism: Anopheles merus (assembly GCF_017562075.2). Taxonomy (NCBI): domain Eukaryota; kingdom Metazoa; phylum Arthropoda; class Insecta; order Diptera; family Culicidae; genus Anopheles; species Anopheles merus. Next base: position 55,323,626 of record NC_054082.1, read on the forward strand.
GATTTTGTATTATAAATCTATTACGGATTTTTCCGAACTTTCATCTATTTGTCCGAATACCGAAATAAGATCAATATCAACAAAATAGGAGCCGATTCCGGAGTTGATTCCGGATCCGATTCCAGGATCGCCGATTTTGATTCTGGAGCTGATTCTGATTCCGGAGCCGTTTCAGAAGCCGATTCCGGAAACTGATCGATTTCAGAAACTGATTCCGGACCTATTACCCGGAATCGATTCCAGAAAACTTCGGAGCTAGTTGGATTCGATTCCGACGAAATCTTCATTTTTCCCATCACTACTTCAAACCACTCAAACATAAGACTTCAAAAAGGACAACATAAAATTTTATGAACAATTTTCACCATTTTTTACTTCTAATTGTTTTGTGTTACAACTTTATTATTTCTTTCATTTAGTTACAAAGTTTTATTTACAAAAAATTTTCAAACACTAGTTAAAATATTACCACATATTAATAAATACCTGTTCCTTTAGAATCTGATCACTTAGTACAAGCTGTAAACAAGCAATTTTCGACATAGAAAAATGATGTTTGCATCAAACGAAAGGTCATTTATTTTATTGGCATTGACATTTTATTGAAAAAAAAATAATAATAATAATAAAATGTTGTTGTAAAGATGAATGCAACGACTCATTCTTGGAAGCCTTTTATTAGATTCCGCACAACCGATACATCGTCGTATCCAACTTTTTTCTCCAGTAGTATGAAATTTCTAAAGGCTTTTTTGTATATTTCTCGGTTGTTTTTAATTTTTTGAAGAAATTATTGCCAAATCTTTTACTTTGGACCAAAATTCAGAACGGCTTTTACAATGCTGTATTTAACTGTACCATCCCGTCTATAACGACAGTTGGTCAGTTCTTTGCTGAGCCCTAGATAGTCGGCGAAACTAATTTATTATGGTATATTATTTATTTATTTATTTATTTATTTATTTCACAACTGAATATTCTAATACGGCTGTATTTTTATTTTATTTCATTGGTTATGAAAACCCAATTAAACAATAAGCTCGCAAAGAAAGTGTTTTGTGCCTTCACCTGCCAATGATTTGTCATTACTTCAAATCGACTGCAAATTTATCAGCAAAATAGTATTTATGTTTGTTGGAGACATTGGATAATGCTTTTGGTCATTTTACTTTTTTGCCCAAGAGTCTAAATTATAAAGATTTGATTTTTCGCTTCACGAACCATGCTGGACTTTCCAAGTGAATGTGAATTTTTTGCAACACTGTAATTCTGACGTTAACAACTATTGAGCACAAACACGTACATGTAAAAACTGTTGCAAATTTGTATAGTGTGGCTTGAATACCTTGAAATAACTATGAAAATGTTACATATAGCATCACTGACCTTATCAAAAATAAAACTAGGTAATCGAATTCTAACTAAACAGGTCTTTAATTTTACCTTCGTTAACCTGGAACGTTTTTGTGGAGGAATACAACCAGTTTAAGGATACGATGAACTTTTATTTGTTTTATAGAAAATTGAAGGAGTCACGCAGCGAGCTTGCTTCTAAATCCATAATGTGTCGGGATGCGGAAGGAAATCTCCTGACAAACGAACGGGAGGTGATCGAAAGGTAGAAGTGCTACTTCGAAGCATCGTATCGAATAGAGCACGTTGACGTGGCTCGGATGGTCCCAGACTCATGTTAATAGAGAACCGCCGGACGAATCAATGTGCGATATACAGGCGGTCCCCGAGATACACGGTACCACTTATACGCGGATTCGGAGATACGCGGTTTTCCAAATTTGGTAAAAGTAAGGCTCAGCCCTCTACGTTACGCTAGCGTTACGCGTAACGCCTGTTTATCTCAAACCCAAGCAGCATTTTTTTAACGCCTGTTTTAACCGTCGTGGATGAGCAAATTGATAGATATTAATGTTTAATAATCTAAACCTTCAGCAATCATTCATAAGGTTTAGATTCATTGATAATTCATTAGAATAAAAAAGTAATTATATGACTTGTACTTTACTACTTTTGATATTCATTAGTGTTATAGCAACTTTAAAAATATTGCTTAGCCACCTACTGGTAAAATTATGATATTGAAATCATAATCAATGTGTACATGTTTTTGTTAACCTAAAAAATGTGAATGCATTTATTAACCTGTATCATTGTCCTAATAAGAGTGTTTTTCAATTAAATGCAATTATGATTTAGATGGCCACAAACATAGATTTGATAAAAAAAATATTGTTCAAATATTTAACTTAATTAAAAATATTTTACACATTTTTTATGTTTTACTTATTGTAAATATTACTCCAATTTAAAGTTTCAAGGGTTTTTAGATTTTTTTTCTTGAATATTTCTCATAAACTATACATATTACTTGTGTTTTTGAATTTAATATCCTAGATATTGGTTAATCTTAAGGCCGCAAATACACGACGCGCGTTTCCGCGCCCGCGGAAACGCGTATAACAATCCAACCATTTAAATGAAATGTCATTCGAACGCGCTACCGCGGAAACGCAGAGATGCTCATGCTGGATATCTCTGCGGAACTGTTATACGCGTTTGAACGCGCCCGCGGAAACGCGCGTCGTGTATTTGCGGCCTAAAGCAATTTTTTTATTTGCATAGCAGTTGAAAATATTCTTTGTTAAAATAACCCAATTAGCCAGAATTGTTTAAGCAGCTCATTTTGGCACGCTAAAGATCGCTGCTCTAATTCGCCTTTTGCAGTAGATAAACAGCATCAAAGTTCTATGTGGGTCTTTCAAACAGCGCCTAAGCAGCCTCCTTATGCCACGATGCCAGGGATTATTTTTCTTTGTGTTTTATTTTCAAGCAAGCGTCATCGATGAAATAGACAACAAGATTTGTTTCGTTTAAACACATAAGTATATTTTTAAAATCCTTTGTATTCATGAATTACACCAAATTTTACACAATTTACTGATGATTCACAATCACTTCACTCAATATTCATTCTTTAATTAACGAATCTAACTTGTGCAGCAGCAATGAGATTATTGCCGGCGTCCGTCTTTGACACTTTGACAAGAGCCATCTCGTACCGATGTCATGCATTAAAAAGCTATAAAGTTCCACCAAGTTCGGTACGCTTTCTTAACAAGCCTTCAAGTTCCACCATGAACCCTACACATAGTGCTAATCAGCCGCAAAGTTCCAAAAAGTACCTTGTGCCTGTTAAAAAGCTCCATAGTTCCGCAAAGTACCGTCTATCTCTTAATCAGCCACAAAGTACGACATCGGAACGATTTTTCGTTAAACAGCCCTAAATCAGCTATAAAGTACAAGCTGGCTATTTGGGAATGCACTCTGGTCGGTCGCGTGGATGACAAAACTGCAATAAAAATGTTGCTTGGGAATATTTCAAGGCATGTAACGCTTCTCCTGTGTAACGTAGAGGGCTGAGCCTTACTTTTACCCTGATTTAGTACTGATGGTTTACTGGTTAGTATTGGAGTTTAGTATTTAAACAATCGTGTCACCGTTCTAGTTCTAGTGATGCATAACTTCAATGCGAAACAATAAAACAGTACAGAGGGAAGGGAAAAGCTCTCCAAGCGAAGAAAGCTCCGCTGTGTGGCTATCCTACCAACAGCCCCACCAGCTTTTTTGCTATTTTTAGAATGCATGCGTTGTTTGCCGTCTGTCGAACGAAGTCTTTTTAGTTTCCTTTTAGGTTGCGAGCTTGAGTCGTTTAGAACCCGTTCAGAAGTCGTTTAGTGGATTAGTGGCACTTAAGAAGTATTTCTAGATTCCTAGACAGCTTGAGCCGTTTAGAACCCGTTTAGTGGTCGTTTAGTGGAGTTGTGGAACTTGGGCAGTCACGTACAATTTAAAAGATTGAGTTAGTTCAAAGCTTTCTTCATAATGGGAAATAAAACGACAATTTCAGTACCAAATAATAAAACTGTTTTCGAAATTTATTTTTAGACAAGGTTGTATTCTCGACGCAAAATGTTAACGGTCGTGGAGATGAATGTGTATGCACCACGGTTAATTATCTATTTGAATTGTTAGCCTCCGCAGAACACATAGTGCACAATGGGATTCTATTTATCCGTCAAAATAGCTGGTTCAAATTGACAGCTCGACCCATGTCAAAACAAACTTCCATAAATAAAAAATACAAAAGGTGAAAAGGTGTTCTTGTAATTTTATCAGAAGTTTAATTTACATTTTCTGTTTTCACTCCGAAAATACTGTAAATCTTTGAAGCATATACCTGGTTTCCGTAATTGCGACAGTCTCTTTTTGCATCGATTAGTAGAGTTTCAAGGCAGCTAACCTTCGGAAACGAGTCTGGTGAACTGACTGAAGACCAAATGGGAAAACTTACGACGAATTCGTCGAATTCAACAACGTCGTCGTCGTCATCACCCGCGTCGAAGCAGGTGTACCAGCATAGGACTTTGGAGCAGATAGGAAATGATCTGCTGCAGGAATGCAAAACATGCACCGAAAACTCACGCCTCTCGCAAGGACTACGCGAGCGTTTGGAGCGACTTCCGAGGAAGATGCGGAAGGAAGTTGTAAAACGTACGAGCGACGGCTGCTCACCACTTTTTATCGCATGTCGCCGAGGTAATGTGTATATCACAGAATATTTGATCACGGTATGCGAAGCAGATAGCGAACAGAAGGGTCTGTACGAGGTGCCAGAGGATCGATCGGTCCACTGCGTGACTCCTCTCTGGTGTGCATGCGTTTCCGGCAAGCTTCCCGTTGTGAAGTGTCTTGTGCGTCTTGGTTCAAACATCAATGCCCTCTCGGATACCGGATCAACACCGTTACGTAGTGCTTGCTTTATGACACACATTGATATTGGTAAGTTGTCAGAGAAAGGGTGACAACAGCTCGATAGCTCATTTGTGCGTATGTTTCTTTTTTAAGTGCAATTTTTGGTGGAACACGGGGCGGATATCAGAAAGCCAAACTACAACGGTGGAACATGTCTGATCAATTCCGTACAATCGGTCACACTTTGTACATACCTTATCAGTAAAGGGGCAGATGTTAATGCCCGTGATATTCAGAACAAAACGGCACTACACTACGCTATTCAGGAACATCGACTGGAAACGGCTCAACTATTGCTGGAACATGGGGCCGATCCATTCGCCAAATCGCACTACGGGGATGATGCACTACAAACTGCCTGCCTTAAGGGAGCCTACCACATATTTGATTATTTGAAAAAGCGCATCAACTATTCTGCCGAACGACTGGCAGACGCACACGAGCTGTTTGGGTCAACGCTTATTGACGATCTTAATGTGACGCGCGGTGCCGTCCTTCATTGGCGAATGGCGCACCAGATTCGCTTACGGGAAGCAGAGTATATCACCAAGAAACCTCCAGTCGAGCCGCGGGCGGCTTATGGGTATGCGACCGAGTTTACTACGATACCGGAGCTGGACAATATTGCAGCAGACATGGACGCAATGCGGGTACAGAGCTTGCTAATTTACGAACGCATTCTCGGCATCGACCATCGCGATACACTGTTCCGGTTGATGTTTCGGGGTGCGTCTTATGCTGATGCACATCGCTTTCAGCGTTGTATTGATCTGTGGCTGCTGGCACTACAGGTGCGGGTACAAAAATACTCCATCCTGTACTCGGACACGTGCTTAACGGCACAGGCCCTGGTACGATTGATGCTAGACCTTATCGATGGGTACGACGAAATGATGCCCGTTGAGTTATACGAGGGAAGTGTCCCGCGTTTCGAGGATGTCTATGCCGTTTTCAGCATCCTTACAGCAAACATAGCCGTGGCCCAGCAGCTCATCAGCATCCGGCCGGTGCATCGGAAGCAGCAGGAAAACTTTGATCGCGTTATAAAATGTCTTACGCATCTGATGTATCTAATGCTAGCCACAGCCAAAACGGATGCAGACCGTTCTGCAATCTACAAATCGGTGCACACGCTTGTATGCAGCCAAGTTCGCAGCGCCATCACCAACGACACACTACTGCACCTATCCGTCTCGCGCCTGAACGTGATAAGAAGTGGCTACTTCAGCGACGATTCCAACTCTCTTAGAATCGTGTTTCCCAGTTTGAACGTGGCCAAACTGCTGCTCGACTGTGGAGCCGATGTGAATGCGAAAAATGAATCCAAATCAACACCGCTTTTGGTAGCTGCTATGCCTTACAACTACGACCGAGATGTATGTATCATCTTCCGACCAGCGTTTGCTCATGTAGCTTTTGGCCACTTTTTACCGTGCATATGTTTTACTTGTAGGTAATTTACACACTGCTTGAGTACGGAGCACATCTGGATGAACCGAATCGGCACGATGATCGTCCATTGAATTTGATACGCAACAATCCCATCAACGACATTCCGACGGTAAACTACCTTCCACTGAAGTGTCTCTGCTCGACGGTGATCGTACGATTTGGCATACCGTATCGTAACCAGATACCGCGTACACTTGAGGAGTTTGTCAAACGGCATGAACCGTAGATAAATCAGTCGGTACAACCGCATTAAAGCAAAACATGTTAGTGAGTACCATTACACAAGTTACAATTTTTACGGAACGAAATCATCGACTGTCGTTCGGTTTTGGTTCTGCTAAGTTTGAAATCTGTGATTCTTTTAGAAAACAGTCACTAGAATTTGATTCAATGCATTGCAATGGTCGTCATCAGAAGATAGGAAAGAGCTGTTCGTCAATTCATTAGCAATAATTAGCACCTCGGAAAAGAAAAGAATGAATCATTTTTTTAGTAATACCTAATACATATAGCAGCATAACACACACACAATACGGTTCAAAGGAAACGTGTACTTTGCATACCATATAATGAACTAGAAAACAATTATAGACACAAAACTGTAGTAGCCCTTCAGGTGGATTAAAATCGATACAGTGGTACAAAATCTAAATAGTACTAATGGCTGAACAAATCTGTTACATCTGTTGGCCCAAATCTTAATACTTTCATTTTTTTATAAGCCGAAATTGACGTTTCTGTAATACTATCCTTATTAGCGAGGGATTTAATTGTTAGTCTCTTTCAAGTTATTTCACAACCTGATTACAATGAAAACCTGAAATTAAGTCGAATACTTATTATTTCGGCAATTATTCAGCGATCAAACAATGCAAAACAATATTTCTCAAATGCTTGTGAAAGCAATCAAATCCTGGAAAAAATACTTCTAATTTACCGTTTATTAAGAGTAGCACTACGTTGTGAACTGTTACGAATAATACCATACCTTTTGGCAATATATAAGTTAGTCAATCATCTGCAAATAGACAATTTGATTGATCAGAAATTTCTTCCCATGATTTGATTGATAATAAATAACAAACTTATTTAAACACATAATGAAGGTGCACTGCTAGTAATTTCGGCCACTGTTTAAACTCATAAAAAGTTGTGCATGATAGCGCGGTTAGGAAAGTGCAAGTATTAGCTGCAAACGTGCACTTAAAATGAAAAGCAAATGTTAGAGGCATAGCAATATACACTCTAACGACGTAACTGGAGTGTAACTACTTTGCCAACACCAATACATAACCAAATATATGATGATCGTACATAGCCACCCACTATAGCATAACTTGTTGATTGATCAACCATAACCAATCCTTCCGGAAATTAAAATGCTTGCCTAACAGCGCTTTAACACAGCATAGTTTTAACTGTTCAGTTCAGAGGAAGCGATGAAGAAAGGGTGGCGGTTCCACTATTAGACCTACAGCTTATGCAAAAGATCCCACTGAAAATGAAGGCTATAAGTAACGCAGCAAATATTAATGCATAAAGAATATAAACTAGAAGCAAAAGAAACGAATAAAAAAATACAATTCTTTGCTTCCATAAATTTAATGCCTGATATGCATGTTGTTCTTCCACCACAGTAACAATGCTTAATTTTAGTACGTTTATAATTCTACAATGCATGCGAGGACATGCACAAACGCCCCTATGCATGTTATAGCTTTTTATTGCATTTTTGTAAAATCTGTAATAACATACAGTGGAACCCCTTATAACAAGTTTTCGCATAACGAGCTCTAATCTAAGCAAGTGTAAAGGATACATTTTTTTGGGATCTAATTTGAAATCTAGAGCAAGATCGGTTAACGTCGAGCAATTCTTTATTTTCGCTCAGGCAAATGAGTTTCGATACTAAGAATCGTTTAATATAAATCATTTGCCAGGAGGAGAGGTGCCGAATAATAGTGCACAAGTGTGTGGTATATTTAAGAGTGTTTTTTTTGCGTTTCGATACTGAGATTCTATTAACAAATGTGAAAAAGAGTGTCCCTCATAACGAGTGAGTTACTGAAACGCATTCAACTCGTTATGCGCAGTTCCTCTGTATACTGCTTTCATGTTAGACGTAAATTTAGAGAGAACAAGCAAACAGAACGTTCTGTAAAATATATTACCGAATAATTGTGATTATTATTAATAAAGCAAAACTCGAAATATACTACTAACCCAATTGTCGTACAAACCTTTAAGTGCGAGAGGTTAAACATGTAGAGCTGCTTACTGTAGCAATACAGAGAGATGAAAAAGTGCAATAAAGCAAGTTGCACCCACTGGGTTTGTTGTGCGTGCATTGATAAATTTCAAATATAAAAATGTGATAAATTATAAACGACCACATTCAATGGAAAATGCATCCTTCTTTCCCTGCGTAACGCCGTTTTCCGATACGCAAATCGTGAAAAGCAAATCTGTTTGTAAGCCAGCTTAGATGCGTAAACGGATGCAGCAAAGATATGACAGCTTTCTGATCAGATCGCGAGCACACACCCCGCTGCATGTATGCGTGCAGAGTCTGCACAACGACGCACACAGTGGTGTGAGTGAGTAAGTCTTTTTTTTGCGAAAGTACCCGGACCGATCACGAGCTCGGACTGCTGCAGCTGAGTTACACGAACGGCGATCGCGGCCACACAACGTATACACGTTCGACCGCGGACCATTCGGGTGGGTCTCTTTTGACTTCCTTCATTCCAGTCCATTCCAGTCAGTGCGTACCGCAGGCATATTGTTTGGTAGTCGTGTCAGTCCGTCTTAAGATGGTCGATGGTTGCCTCGATCGCCGCTGCTGGTAAAGTGTGTGAAAGGCGGCAACCGAAGTGTGTACACGGCGGCTGCTGCTACGTGTACGTTGCCGTCATTCGCTGTGTGTGCCGTGAACACCACCTGAGCCAGTTCGACAAGTCTTCTCTGTCCCTTTTTGTGCATGAAAGTGCGGTGTACCAGCACGGTTTTACTCAGAAGCCGGAAGTGGTGTCGTTTTGTGCATTTCGAAAGGAAGAGTGTACACTCCAGTGACGTGATACGATCAACAGAAAAACATGATTAGAAAATCGCCCACAACTGTGTATGGTGGTGCGAATCTTTATCGAAATCTCACCGCGCTTTCCACAAGCAACGGCACCCAGCAGAGGCGCGAGTGAAAGCAAACAGCTAGAAGAGCTTGGCCGAGCCATTTCACCGTGTGAATTCCAGAGCCCCCTCCCTCCCCTTTCCAATTGAATTAAGGCCCAGCGGGTCCCATATTTATCACATTATACACATCGAAGTAAGCGTTTTCGTGTATTTTCGACGCGTTGCTGCCATTTCTTCTAAAGCCCCCGTGTAGTAGGGCTCTGCTTGGCTGTGAAGTAAAAGGTGATAAAAATGGAAGAAATGCGATTTTGCTACGGATCGGCCGTCCGGTGGCGTGGAACAATGAGGATTCTGGCCAGCGTACTGCTGGTGGTGGCGGTTTTAGATAATGCAGGTAAGTCAGCATTGCCACCAGCAGCTACAGCGAACGCGCTTACGAAAGACTTCTACCAGTGCGAACGGGAAGCGACGAACCGTGAAGGAGGGCACAATAAAGCAAGCAAAAAGTAAAACATGCGTTAAACCGGGGGAGAATGTACAAACCAGTCGAAGCGTTCTTGTTAGGAGTGGTACATACATACAGACACATATTGCGGAAATGTATCCACGCACGGTACGCAACCTTGAGTAGTTACTTGCCTGTTGCTTTGATCGGAATGGGTTGATTCGCCCAGGAAGTGCAATCAACTTTGGTCACCGTGCTCTCATTTGAAGGGTGGGGTACAAAAATAGCTACTGCTATAAAAAATAAGACCGATTTTTTGTTGGCCCGCTAAGCAAAGAAGGATATTATTGTGGCGATGTCTCATGATTACGGTGCGCATTAGTCATGATCAAATGTTGTACCTTTGAAGGAAAAATTACTCATCATGATGCTTGGAATTGAAAGCTTTCTCATACTCTTGCGCTATGTAATTTAATGTTTAGTTCAGTCTTAATTTAGTTTAATTCAATCTTATTTTGGATGTAAATGTTTGGTCCCAAATCAATAAATAGTTTAGCTTCCAAGGAACTTACGAGCACAATTATTGCAACGCCTTCAAATCGATGAATTTGTTACCAATGGTGTGATTTGTTTTTATTTGTTTATAACAGCAACTCAGAAACCGGAAGACGGTCCATACCGGGGGAAATACATTGGCAAATTTAACTCCTATCACCATCAAGCATCGGGTGACGTATACGCCGTTGATGAATACACATTCCTGCTAACCGGCTTCAACTACGACGGCAATGGAATCGATACGTTCTTCTGGTCTGGCGCCAGCAATCGACCCGGCCCGCAAGGTTTCATCGTACCGGACGAGTATGGAAAGTAAGTGAGCCACAGAGCATACGCGAGCGCATTGGGGCTAATACGAACTCAACAATCTGACCAACACTATCATTGTCATATTACAGAACGAACATACTTGAGCGATACTTCAACAAGGACTTTACGCTACGCCTTCCCGACAACAAGAAAATCACGGAAGTGAAATGGCTAGCCGTGTACGATCTAAACTCGCAGAACAACTTCGCCGACGTGTACATCCCGGAGGATTTTGAGCCGCCCGTACCGCAAAAAGCAGGCAGCTTGACCGCGATAGCAGGTGGACCGATGGTATCGAGCGACACGATCGACATCCTCGACTCAAAAACGATCCGCATCACCGACTTCAGCTACGATGGTAAGGCAGGCGGCCAGGGGGCGGTACATTTCTGGGTCGGCGTCGGTCCATCGCCCTCATCCAAAGGCAGCAAGGTACCGGATGAGATGGGCTACCTGGATCCCATCCGCGCGTACGATCGTGAAACGATCACGCTGGAGCTACCGGGTGATATGACCATCTTCGACATCGATTGGTTCAGCGTGTACGATGTGGAAGCCCGACGGGACTACGGTTCGATTCTCATCTCAGACGACTTGAACGTACCGCCGTCGCTGGTGCGTGTTACGCCGCACACGGAGTCGTTGCCAAACTGCCGCCAGCTGCACAAGGATTACCGCGTCTCGTGGGAAGTGTTTGGGCCGCAGATAACGATCCAGCTGGCGGGCAACGTGCAGCAGGACGAGTACATGTCGTTCGGGCTGTCCGGCTCGGACAGCCGTAGCCAAATGCTTGGGGCCGATGTGGTCGTGGCCTTCATCGATGGGCATCGTGGATATGCCGTGGATTACAACATCACCTCGCTAGCACCGTGCGTGCAGGTGCTCGGCCAAAACAAGGGCGTTTGTCGGGACGATGTGGTCGGCGGATTGGACAGCTACCAGCTGCACACCTACAGCCGGGAGAACGACATCAACACGATTACCTTCCGCCGCACACTGATTTCTTCCGACTCGGGCGACAAAGAGTTCTTGCTGGACCGTCCGATGTACGTGATATGGGCGATGGGTCGTCTAGATTCGAACAACGAACCGACCTACCACGACGTCTACCCCAAGCGCAATGTGCAGATCCACTTCAACACCTCCGAGCCGGTCAACGATTGTTTCAGTTTCACCAGCCGCGAAGCGAACCTGAAGGATGTGTGGGAACGACAGCAGATCTTTGACCGTTCCGTGCGTGCGTTTACAGCCACGCTCGGACCGGCCGGTGGAAAGCGGGGCTACCAGGGCATTACTGGGCACGTTTCGAACGGATTGGCCTGGTACATCAATGGGTTCCTCGTGCCGGAACTGTGGCTCCGCCGGGGCCTTACCTACTCATTCCTCGTGCGCGGTGGAAACAATCCGCACTCGCCCGAGTTCTACCATCCGCTCGTCATCACGGACGAACCGCACGGTGGATACGATCGGCTTTCCGACGCACGGCAGAGCGAAATTCGCGTGCTGGCCGGCGTTGAGTTTACGCGCCGCGGTCGGCCGAAACCGATCGCCGCCGGACCACTGTGCCTGGCCCGTCACCCAGAAGGACAGGATCGACGGTTGGATGACAATTTTGCGACATTTAAAAAGTTCAACCGCACACTGAAATGGACCTGTGATTCCGGCGATCCGGCAGTGTTGGAAATAACACCCAACACTAGCTGGCCGGACGTGGTGTACTACAACAGCTTCACCCACGCCAACATGGGCTGGAAGATACACATCGTCGATAGCTACAGTCAGTCGGCGCGTAGTCACGCTTCCGCTTGCAGCAGCTTTAATCACTCGATTCGATTGCTTCTAATTGCGAGTAGCTTCGTTGTGTGGACATGGGCACTGAAATAAAGTTAAACGAAAATGCTCAAACCTATGCCATTCAATCGGTGTTCATCATAACGAGACATAATTATTCATAAACATTTCCTCCGTGTTTTATTTTCTATCTTGACGCCTGCAAAGAGGACAGTAATCATTTAGCTACAGCTACCGTTCCAAAAACACGAACCCTCGAAAGTCCTCCGTCCGGTGCAATGGTAATACGCACCAGTGAGGCTGGCTTTGCCTGGGGCAGTAGTTGTTCATCCCCTTCAAACTCATGTACCCGATCCGGTCCCAGCTTCTTCTTTTCCATCAGCAGCTTCCAAGAATTCGGTTCACCCTTCCACGCGTACTCCACCTGCACGTTGTCTGGAAAGTTTCCTTTGAAGTGTTTCGTGTCGATGCAAATGCGCTCTATCCAGCCGCCCTCGGGTGCACCACCCAACTGAAAGATGGCCCATTCGCATCCGGGCACTTGCAGTATTCCGGCATCGTCGATCTGCAGCACGGGCGGCCGATCGAGTCTACGAGCGGTCTCCCAACCGTCGCCCATATTGGCCGCTGTGCTAGGTTTAATCAAATTTCGCGGATGACCGTAATGAGCATTCGAAAACCCAGTGCAGCGTCCCCCGTTAAGCATGGCAATCATATCGAACGGCCGCCGTACCGATAGACTTTCGCGCAGGTTTAATCTGACCGTACCGTAAACGCGTAACCGAGCAATACCACCGTCCGGGAACATGTTCACCCGTAAATGGTTTACGATTAGCGATTGTTTTCCTTTCGCGACGGTAAAATAGTGTCTTCGGGTTGGTTCATACCCCGCCTGCAGTTCGGTACGCGGCACCAACACGTCCCACTGATCCGTGCCAATGAGCTCCACCATTCCCAGCTCCTCCGTGGTTCGTCCTGTTCCGATATTTCCCACCTCGTCCGTAACGCGGGGAATGGAAGTCTGCAGCATACGTTTCATCGTTGCATCCAGTGTGCCACCCTGAATAGAGACACGCGGCACATAGTTGCCGGTGAAAAAGGCTGTATCGATCATAACGCCGGCAATCTGCGTTGGGGCGCCAAGCTCCACCAAACACCAATCGTGCCCAGGTGTGCGCTTTCGACGCGTTTCCCAACCGTCCATCCACTTCCCGTAGGCAGTGTATCGGTCAGCGAGAAACACTGGCTCGGTGTCTTTCAGCATCCATTCGGCCGGTGCGAACCAATCATCCGTGGCGAAGAGAATCGATCCATTGCTCTGAAACAACACACACACACACACATCATTCGGGTAATCTGTTGAAATGCATTGAAAGCAACACGAAAGATGATCAACGGCCAAGCTTACACCGATCGATGCAACTTCACTCAGCTCCGTAAACGCCGGCGGTGGTGATGGTTGCACCAGCTCCTGCGTTTGTTCTGTGTGAGTAGTAGTAGTAGTGTCCATCGCCTTGGCTGAAACTGTTTAACAGCACAGTATCTGCAATTCAAAATTATCCTTGCTCAGTGCAGTTGTGTTTGGAATTGAGCATTTACCGTACCAATTTTAACATTCTGCCCGCTGCTGTCTACAACCAAAAACCGTACGATGATGATACGAGCGCTAATCTCACTCTTCCAGACACAGAACCACCTGCGCGGTTTAAATACAAAAAGTACAATCAACAATGCGCAACAGCAAACGCGATAGTGCACCACCGTGTGTCACGCAGTTGGAGGCAGTGAATTGTTTTCTCTGTTTAAACTGCCTCGCAATTACAATACTCACACAGTTCTTGATAGCTGGTAACATTCTCTCAAGCCACCAAAACATACAAACAGGGTCCATCTATCCGGGAGATAAGGATAGAATTGCGTTGCTATACGATTCATTAGTGCTACCTCGCAACCAGCGTTTCAGTTCCAGGGACGACTGACCAAAACAAATGATCAAAAATACTCGTCATTTCGGTTCGTAATCTTCTTCACTTGAGATTCGCCTTTACGAATAAGAAAAAGCACAAAATAATCAAAGTATTTGTACAAGGCGGAATCAGAGACGGTGCAAAGTACCTGGAGGAGGCCCATTACAAATTACTTTAATCTTATATTTAATTTCCTTTCTTTCGCTGATGTTGCGTTTTGCGAAATCTCTGTCGATCATCCGTGTACCACGGTTCTTCCTTCATGCACATAGTTTCTCTATCAGTGTGTGATGGATTGTTAATCGTTCGGTTTGTTCATTCGTGAAGTTCCGTGACATTCTGGCCGTTTTGTGTGATTTATTCATTGTTTTATTTCATTTGATTTTTGTTGTTTCGCTTATGCTGCTTCGTTTCATGGATTTAATAAACCGTGTGCCTCCTCTCCTGTTTCTTCCCTCTGGCGCTCATTGCTCTGCTGTGCGCTATACCTTTTCATTCTTGCGCTACTCCGACCTTTGTGTGTTTGTTGCGTTCTCTTCCGATGCGCTATTCTTGCGCCCCATCGTTAGTATCCCCT